>NC_056728.1:1484190778-1484490778 GCF_019279795.1 Protopterus annectens | reverse complement strand
TTCCACCTTCCTCTACTATTATGCTTCCCGCATATATTTTTCACCCATGACAGCCATTTCCTAAGCATCATACACCTTTACTAATATTACAGACACAGCTGTTTCTATTCACCTATTTTCCAGCTTCCATCTAACTTTTTGCATTAGTTCCATCAGCCTTTCTCCCTCCCATACTGCTTTTGCACTAATTCTACTCTTACTTTGACCATTCCCAACAGTACCTGTAAATCAATTATTCTATATTTCACCTTCTTCTTTTCCAATAAGTCCTTTCTACTGCCCATCTTAACTACATCATTATTCTATATTCTTTAAAAACCCTCTATTTCTTACATTTCAGAAACTTGTTCCCCTTTCAGTTCCTCATATTAGCAACTCTATTCCTACTTGTACACTTAACATCCTACCAATATCCATCACCATCACATTTGCAACAAGACTCTTGTATTATATTCGGCAAGGAAAATACTTCTGAACCTCGCCTCCCAATCAAACTCTATCAAAGTCATTGCTTATATATCCTACTGTTCAAGTACAATTATCCAAAGCAAAACCTGTTTGCTTACAAACTGAGTATTAAATATAAAATAAAGCAAATATGCCACTACCAGTACAATCATACCTCCATAACCATAAAACTTAGTAGTGATATCCTCCAGCACCTAGGCACCAGACAGCATATCTTCATCAGCTCCGTTATCACATACACATCATTCTCAGCCTCACCCTGGTCTTCATATACACTGTAGAAACTTATGAAGTATGTATAACAAACTCCATGAAGTGCATGCATGGATAGCGCTACACTCGCTAGATATCTTAGGTGTCACAGAAAAAAGGCTCTGCCAGGAAACAACAAAATTAATAAATCTCCTCTCCAGGCTATGACATTATCAGATTTGACAGAGCCAGCAAAAAAGATTGTGATTTTGCTCTATTCAACAAAAAACAGTAGATGTCTTCCTTTTCTCCACACTCTGACATATTCTCTTACTCAGAAATACTACTAACCATGCTAAAAGATAATACTTAGAAGATGATCACAGTCATGGTTATATGCATACACCCAAGTAACAATGCTAAAAGACTAGAATATAATGTTTGTTAAGCCTCCTCAAAAATCCTTTTTGAAGTCATAATATTGGGTTATGTTAATAAGGAATGGCAAACCATGCAATCTGGAAATTTGACTGGTTATATACATCTCTACAAGTTCACACAAATTGTAACCATACCAACCAGAGATATAGCAAAGTCACAGCTAGGCAATCAGCTCTCAGTTTTATTCAACATCCTCTTCAGAAAAAATAATTCCATCCCATGGAACAATGTTAGCTAGCATGAGTGATCACCTGCCAATCTACACCATAAGGTACCAAAGCAACAGCTCCAAAATGCATCATTACAACCTGGCATGAAAACCTACTACTTTTCATAAAGACATTTTTATCAATACGTTATATGTACTTAACTGTGATTCACTAAAGACTCTCCCATAAACATACCTCTCAACTGCCCAGATTTTTGCCTCATATTTTTGGCCAGTTCCTCATAAAATTAGTGGTGTTCTGGCAAATCACTGAGGATTGCATTCACAAAATAATACGTGTTGTTTGCACTTCACACTTCATATCATTCAGAAAATGAATACTAGCACAAAATCTACTCTACTAGCAATGTTCTATGTTTACTAGAGCAATAATTAAAAATTTCCCTAATTTTAGGTCTTTGTCCCCCCATTATTTTGAGGCTTGTCTGGATTTCTTGTGCTAAGAGGGTGAGTGGTATACCTATAAATTATGTTGTCTCTTAATTCAACAAACCTCCCTAAAAGTTCTAAAAACACAAGCCCTTCTGCAGAATAAAAAGAGTGAATGACATACTTGCCCCCATTGTTCTCCTCAGCAACTCAGTAACTTATGAAACATAATGACAACATCAGGAAGATTTGAAAAAAAAAATCCTACTTAATTAGTATATAGACATCTTATTAAAAGTAAGAAAACTTACTAATCAACCAATCAAAACATGCCCATTCATAATCTGAAGCTGTTCTGGGCCTCAATCAAAAAATCATAAATCCAGGACAGTCTACACATCCAACAACAAACAGACAGAAACAAAATGATACCATAATCAATCAATTCAATATCCACTTTTTACAGACATTATAGTCACTAAACAACCAGATGACTAATCATGCTCTTGAGAGGGCCCTACTCAACCACATAACCTCTGTCAACATTTCCCCATCCAACCAGTTGTCAAAGATACCATCAAAAATAATTAAAGCCTACTATTACTTCCCCTGACAATCTACCTGGTAAATATCCTAAAAATGGCAACTGAGACTATTGCATATGCAGTTTCAGTGTTGATAAATGCATATCTGAAACGAGATTCCCCTCGCTGTGAAAAAAAAAAAACATTCATTACTCCACTGCACAAGGGTGGAATCAATACAAATCTTTCAAACTATAGACCCATTGTCATTTTTATCTCCACTATTGAAAATATTAGAAAAATGTCTTCATAAACAATGTGTCAACTATCTAATAGTTAACTGCCTTCTGTCTTTAACCCAGCATGCCTTCTGCCTCATCACAGTACAACTACTACTTTGTTGAGTTTTGTTAATACTGCCAACACCCACAGAAATGGCTAAATGCTAGTATCCACTGTCTTTCTGCTCTTATGAAAAGTTTTCAGTAATGTCTCCCACCAGAAACTCTTACATAAGCTCTTATTCCTAGAGCTCAGCAACTCTTCACTGCAATGTTTCCACAGCTACCTCCAAACAGAGCACAAACAGTATAGTAGAAAAATACTTCTCTACCTTCTTGCCAGTAAGCACTGATATCTCACAAGTATCCACAGTAAGTCCCATATTTTCAACATAGTCATTAATGATCTCTACACTGTTGAAAAAAATGCTACCCTAGCTCAATGTGCAGATGACTTGACCCTGATCTGTGCTGCGTAATCTCTCTGTAAACTTAAAGACCTTATGCAACAATCTTTTTTTTATCAAGTGACACATTAATTAACAACTACATCTAAACCCTAAAAAAACTAAATTGCTACTTTTCACTCTGCAACACCTCTCTACCAAAACAATATTATTGCCTATTGCATGTGCCAACAACGCCATAATAAAATAAGTAAACCATACAAAATTACTCTGTGTCATCACAGATGACCAGCTGAAATTCAACCACCATGTAAAAAAAACTCATCAAAAATCAAGTACATTAAACATGGTAAAAACATACCTCATTGATAAAGCCAGAAGACATAATAGCATCTATTTTCTTACTGCCATGTATTCTGCATGCCCCAATCTTTACTAAATTTCCAGTCTGACAACTCTCCAAATATGAGCAATGTTACAATAAAATAGCTAAGTTTGCATTAAACTATAACAACAGAACACATCACTGCATAGAGAGAATTTAACTGATTAAAACTATCACATCACCTAGCTCTTTCTCAGCTAACTATAATAGACAGACTTCTTTATAAGCCAAACAATTGGCCAAAACTTTACAACTTAATACAAAACTACTCCTCTGGTACAATTTTATGCTCTAGAGAGCAATCACTAATCATTATAACCAAATTATCTAATACTACAGGACACTCTTTGTATTCAAATAATGTAGCTAAACTATGGACCCATATCCTACTGGCACTGAAATCCATTCAGAATGCAAGCTTATTTAAACCACAATTAAAACTTCACATACCCAATTAATGGATCTGCTCCTGTGCATCTCCATGATAAATGCAACTGTTACAGTCATCTTGACATATAAGCAAAGTATTTATCTTCATTCAAAATTCTATATACCACAACCAGTCTTCTCCAATACCTGAATAATTGTATTGTCACATCCAGGCTATATACCTTATTTTGTGACACTGCTCACCCTCACCTCTATACCTTTAATACAAACCTTATGTTAACCATATATAGTAGTCTTTAAAGCTGATTTACACCTCACTTATTAACCACAGTATTACAATTTTCTGCCTTAACTAGTTATTTCCCTCATTTCCACTTTTTTGAATTTATTATCTATCTGACAAGCCATTAATACACCTCTTCAAATGCTCAATGGTCATCATCTACTATTGCATGAGTATCTTTTATTTTATAATTGTTGCTTCTACTTTCATATGAATTTATATACCACAACCAGTCTTCTCCAATACCTGAATAATTGTATTGTCACATCCAGGCTATATACCTTATTTTGTGACACTGCTCACCCTCACCTCTATACCTTTAATACAAACCTTATGTTAACCGTATATAGTAGTCTTTAAAGCTGATTTACACCTCACTTATTAACCACAGTATTACAATTTTCTGCCTTAACTAGTTATTTCCCTCATTTCCACTTTTTTGAATTTATTATCTATCTGACAAGCCATTAATACACCTCTTCAAATGCTCAATGGTCATCATCTACTATTGCATGAGTATCTTTTATTTTATAATTGTTGCTTCTACTTTCATATGAATTTAATCTAATTGACAAATGTATGTGCAATTGTCAATTTATATTATTTAGTACCTGTTGATGTATATTACTGAATGTCTGTTTTAAATGTTTATAATATGTTGGAACTTTTCTCCCTGATTCTCTGTTAAACAGTGTTTTTAACTAAACCCGTTTGGACAAACCCAGTAAACAAAGGCAAAATATATAAAAAAATAATGGAAAAATTGTTGATACATTCTATAATGATGCACTCCATTTCCATACAGATAGGTATAGTTTGGCTTACAGGTCCATTGCTTCAAGTGTCAGTAAAGGGTCTTCCCTTGCAGAGTGGGATGACTATAGCAATTCTCCATACCTCAGACACAAATCTAGTTTGGAGGCTGGGACTGAAATGTTTAGTAAATGGTCTTTAAGGTTGTGCTTGGTCCTGACAACAAAGCAACCTGGTGCATTTTCTGAACCCATGAAGTTAGTAATCTTGGCCTTGGAGAATGCCTTCATGACTTGCTCCAATGTGATCTGAGCTGGATTGTGGTGAAGCTAACATGCAGGAAATGTTAACTGTGTAAAGACACAGTCAGATTGATCAGAGAGTATATTGGCTATGTCCCCTGGGTACAGATATGTGCTATTGCTCTGCCTTAGTTCAGTGCAGTGTCAGGCATTGCTTGAAATATTACTGACATAGATATGGAAGTATTTGTTGGTTATTCTTTACATAGGTTGTAATTTTCACATTATTCTTACATTATTTTATTCCCTTTTAATTTCTATAATTATCTTTTTGAGTTCACTTTTAGATGCTGATGTGGTAAAAATTAAAACAAAAGTAACATTCATTTAAATATATATGATGTTATGGATAACATGATTTTATCATTAGGCTTTAATGTAAGTGATATCATAATGTTAGTACATCTGGGGCCTGGGGACTTTTGTGAACTGACTTTTAAAATATAAGGATTTTAGAAAGCTTATATCTGAGGTGGAAAAAGAGAGCAGAGTAGAATGACTGTAGAAAGCTAGATAGGTAGATAGATAGCTAGATAGACAGATAAATAGATAGATAGATAGATAGATAGATAGATAGATAGATAGATAGACAGATACATTGATAGAAATGAAAGATCCAAAAAAGTTCTTGATGAAAGAAATGTTTGACTGAGGGATGGGTACTGTTGGCAACATTAAATGACAGCTGGGAGGATGCAGTAGGCTTAAGCAAGCAATAATGCCCTCCAGGGTGTGTGCTAATATGTAAATAACACCCACCTGGGGATGTTATGTCAGGCCTCTACACCCCGGAAAGATGTTAATTACACATTAACACACACCCTGGAGGGTGTTATTGCACTTAGAGAATGGGCTCACAGTAAAATTGTTGCGTTTTACTTGCTTATTTATTTTTTATGTACTATATTACTTTTTTATATACATTTTTAATGTAAAATAG
Source organism: Protopterus annectens (assembly GCF_019279795.1). Taxonomy (NCBI): domain Eukaryota; kingdom Metazoa; phylum Chordata; order Ceratodontiformes; family Protopteridae; genus Protopterus; species Protopterus annectens. Next base: position 1,484,484,814 of record NC_056728.1, on the reverse strand, counting down.
TTCCGCCTACTGTTTCAAACTTGCTGCAGTATATGTCAATGGTGTTGGAGGAAACATTTTACATCAGATATATATAAAAAATAATATAGTGCTTAAAAAAAAACATAAGCAAGAGAAACACTACAATTTTACATACAGACCATTCTCTCTCCCATACACACGTACACAGTCTCTTCTGCTTTCACACACATACATATACACACACAGTCTCCTCTGCTTTCATACACACATTCACTCTCACAAGATCTGTCTCACACTCTTTCTCAGTCTCTCAGTCTCCAGCTGCTTCATACACAGATCGACTAAAAGCCCAGTTCCTCTACCCAGTTTCATACAGATTCCTCCGACGTGACCTCTGCTGGCAGACAAAGTGATCTCAGACCCCACTTTGATGGGACTGCTGCATATCCACAAGTCAAGCTCCTCTTGAATAACCTGCAAGTGCGACCTCAACCTGGTCTGTGTCATCAATAGGACTTGTCGGCGGGACAGATTTGTGTTCCAGACACTCCTCCATCTGTGGAATAGACTCCCTCTCCATGTTAAGCAGAGTACCTCATTATCCCTTTTTAAGTGAAACCTGGATAACTGGATAGGAAACAGAAAATACACCCCTGGGATTCTACCTGTGTCCTTGCTGGATAGGGGCTTTGGGTGCTGAGTTGTCTAAACATGCGCTAAACTCTTAGCTAGGGTTATAATGGCCTTAGTGTCAATAGCCTACTAACCTCCTATGATTCTTATGATCCCATAAGACATGTTTTAATAGCAGAAAAAATGAATATAAAGAAATTTTGAAAGAGCTTCAATTAGAAATTCAGAAAAGTGGACAATGATAAAAGGAATAGAAAGAAAGTTATATGGAAAAAATGAGAAAGATTGAATGAATTTGTTATGCTGTCAAAGTTTTCTCTTAACAAGAAATAAAGTCATACCTTATATAGGAAAATGTTAGAATAAAACAACAAACAATTTAAATAAATAAATAAATAAGAATGGATGCAATATATAATGAGGAAGGTGGTGTTAGATATCAACAAAAAGACATTATGGCAGTAGCTGAAAAAAGGTAGATAAAATGTATGAGAAGGTTGAAGTTGTGAAACAAGAATTTTGTGTTAAAAATATGAAAGAGCTAATGAAGAATTAGATATGGAGAGTACTATGGAAGAAATGTAAGAGGTGACAAATGACAGGCGACAAGAATCTGCAATTGAATCAGATGGATTTAGTTATACATTTTGTTAAGCAAATGGAGATGAAAGAATAAAGTATGTGAGTGATTAGATAAAGGTATATAGTAAGAAGAAGCATGTAACAGAGTGATAACATTTGTATGGAAGAAGATAAAAAGAAAGATAAAAAGAAAGATATATCAAATTTAAGATCCATAACTTTAGGAAATACTGATTATAAAATAATTATATAACATATTTTACTGATTATATATATATATATATATATATATATATATATATATATATATATATATATTTAGATAGATATATATATATATATATATATTAAATTTTATAATCTCGAAATACTAATATATTGAATTTTATTATCTCAAGACTATAAAGCCAAAAGTGCAGTTATGTGAAACTGCATAATATTAAATGCGGAAATGTTGAATCCGCAGTTGTGTTGGTGCTTTTGTGACGGGCAGTGTGGTTTGTGAATTTAGGTGGGGATTCAGGTAAGTGGTGTTTCCGTAAGAGTATTGGGCAGGGATTTTAGTTTGTGTGAGTGTGTGTAGTGGTGGGTTTTATCTCTTTGTGTGCTTAGTTCGACCTCAGAGTTAGTATACATAAGTAGTGGGGGTTTGCCCCCCTGCTTATAGGTGGGGTAGGTGGGTTTGTTTGTTATGTTGTGTTTGTGTGTGTTGTTTTGTTTGTTGTAGTGTAGTTAGGTAGGTGTATTTGTGCTTGACTGCGGTGGTGGTGCTACGGTAGCATTGTCGCCTCACAGATAGACGTTGCCCGTTCGATTCTCAGTTAGAGCATCTTCTGTGTGGCAACATGTGTGAATGGGCGTTCCTTCGTTGAAGGTTGTGCGTTAGACCCGGCAAGCCAGCACGTAAAAATCTTCTGCCAATCATTAGCGGACCGGAGTTCTGTTGTGGCGACCCCTAACTGGGAAAAGCCAAAAGACACAATATGTGCTTGTTTGTGTGGTGCTGTGTGTATGTGTATGATGTCGATTTTGAATTTCACTGTTGTGGGTTGTCTGTTTTTTGTGTTTTTGGCTTTATAGTCTCGAGATACTAAAATTCGGTATTTTAGTATTTCGAGATTATAAAGTGAAACAATATATATATATATATATATATATATATATATATATATATATATATATATACTGAGACCATATAATTGAACATTTGAATGTTTGACACACACACACACACACACACACACACATATATATATAATATATATATATATATATATATATATATATATATATATATATATTCATATATACATACACACACACGCATAAATATATATAGACACATAAATATATAGATATATAGATACAGACATAGATATAGAGATAGAGAGATAGCTATATGTCTCGGTAACAGTCTGTGAAAAAGGGTCAGTCTGTGCTCTTATCCTTGGAGGAAAAAGAGTCTGTCCGTGTACTTATCCATAGAGCAACACTTGGAAGGTGTATTGTCTACCGTGCCATGTAAAAGAAGACTGTGCTCTGCTTTGCTTTGCTATTGAAATTGAGACAAAAGCATTACATCAGTTCAGAACTGCATTACGTGGTCCAGCAACTGAAGGTCATTTTTCCACAATGGTCAGAATGTCATGAACAGTGGTGGCCAGTGGTTGTGCTACTTTATTCCGGCTTGCATAGTCTACAGTTATTTTCCATGATCCATCAGTCGGTTTGATTATGTTGACCTACAATGACTCTCAGATTGTTTTGTACATCTTATTGTGTCCAGCAGATTCTAGATACTGTTTACTGTTCACAACCATCATCATCCTTGGGATATAAACTGGTTTCCATTTAGCTTAATCATGAATGTCAGCCTTGACTACATTGACAGAGCAGTGCAACACCTCAAGCTTGGTGGGTCTTCCTGTAGTCTCTAAAGATTTCCATCTCAGTATACCTCTGCCTAAAATACACCATGGTAGGGGGACTACTACACCTGTAATCTACATGGGGAGTCCATCTTCAAAGGTTATTTTAACTCTTATTTTTAACCCACTAGTCTTTGCACTTCCATACGCATCAGTCTCTATGGTCTGTCCTTGGAAATTAGCGTGGTTGCAGCAGTTAACGCTGTCAGCTCACAGCAAGAAGTTCTCCGGTTAGATTCTTGGCTAGAGTTCCTTATGTGCAGAGTCTGCATATCCTCCCTCCATTTGCATGGGTTTCCTCTGGGTGCTCTGATTTCCTCCCACCTTCCAAAGACATGCATCTGAAGCATTTCTCCCCGGTCCTCTGCTGAAAAATAGGCTCTGTCCTAGTTGGACTTTCCTGGTCAACAAATGCTAAACAAAATAAATAAATAAAATAAATTACTTATTTCAGCCCATGTACCTACTAATGCCATGATATGCTGTTGCCTGCTGTACTGATATGCTGTAAAGGGTACATAAGGACACTGATCCCCAGGTGCAATTGTTATCTCTGTGCCTCTAGATTCTGCACTTTGCACAATGCTGATTACTTTTCTGAATCTATTGTTTCTTCCCCTCCCATTCTCCTCTGCTCCTTTTCCTTTTTCCATTTTTACACATTTCTTCTGTTCTTATCCCATCAATATCTTGTAATGTCAATCCCTACTTTCAAATATCTAAAAACACCTGTTTTCAGGTTACTTGTTTAACTTGCTGTCTTATTCCATTTGTACGTTTCACCTTTCATTGCTTATTGTCTCCTATCAGTTTAATTAATGTCTACACTCTTTTCCAAATGTGCTGTCTAACACTGCCTTCTATAGCTAATATTAACAGTCACCTCTGCCAAACAGGTGCATTCTGTATTAACCTATTTCTCATAGCACTTGTCAGCAGTTGCAAATCAGTACTATGTTCTATTTTTAGTGCACCAACTTCAATAATGTTTAATAAATAGACAGTTCTTAGCTTTGCAAAGCATCTGTAAATCTACTCTGCATTCAGGTGTATTACATATACTCCTGTGTGAGAAACTTGAAGGAAACAAGTTAAATCTGTCTCTCCTGGCTTTTGTTTATATTTCTGAATAAAATTCAGTAACTCTGTTTGAGTACAAGTTCTTATTTCTATCTAAATCTGAGACTGATCTCCATCTTCTGTACAAGCACTTTTTTTTCCAACTATGTCATGTGACTGTGCTAGTGAAGCCCCTAAAAAATCAACCCTGTCATTATCATATGATAACGATGATGACGGTGATGACTGGGTCGTCCTTCCAGATGTCTGTCTTGAACTCTGGGATACACCCCAATGCTTATACTGTGGGTGTGGAGGAAAGCTTTTCTTGCACCTTTCATGTTGCTATCTGGATGTTTTATTATTCTTATTAAAAAAGATAACAATTTTCTGTTTGTTGTACAGCCATATACTTTCTGTAAAGCATCTCTGTCCAAACAGTATTTCTACTTATTCTATATATGGTTTTCTTCTAATTCAGCTGTGGTCTCTGTGAGGTCTGTTAATGATCTAAGAACCTTAATGTTATTAAAAATAACATGCCACCGGCTTTAGCCTCCTACTTTTCTCATAGTTAACCTAACTTTAAATCTGCTGAAGCTGTTGCTGTTAGGTGGACTTACATCTTTACTAATGTCTGGCAACTGTACACAGGTTGAAGATATTTTGTCTTAACACAATTCCATGGACCTTTGCAGCAATTCAGAAAATTTATCTGCAAATAATTTATCTTTAACTGTTTCTTGTTTCTTATCTGCCAGCTTATTACTCCCAAATATGAATAACAGTGCCCATTTCAACGTCTCCCTGCTTGCACTGAGCTTTCAGAATTCTATGTGTTGCCAAATAAATATTTTAGGGTCCAGGGTTCAGTGCTTCACTTCTGAGGCACACATATTGCACAAATGGAGAGGAAGATGCAAGACACCAACAAAAGTAATTTAAACAAGATTATTATAGAGTGTATACCAGCATCCAAATTTTATTAGTTCTAGCAATCTATTATGTACCGAAAAGCAGCCTCAAAGAATACAATACCTTTTGCAGACAATAACACTCTCTGTGCTTACAGTGGCAAGTACTCTGGCTGCAAAGCGTCTGTCTCTCATATGAATGCAGTCAGACTCTGGTTTCCTCTCGCATTCCATAAACATGCACTACATAAATTGAACTTTTTAAATCGGCCATAGGTATGAGTGTGCATGTGAGTGTGTGGTGTAGAAGAACAATGGTGGCAGGACTAGCCACCCAGTAGTTTGAATCTTGGCTCTGGATGATTGTCACTTTTGAAGTATACCCCGACCCCATATGCAAGAATGGGAAACGGGGTTGTATATGGATGGATGAATGTACTCAAACATCCTGAATAGAAAGTTCAGTCATGTAATAGAATCCTGATCTCTTATACTATTATATCTGCAGATTCATTCAGCATCTGCATAATTAAGTTTATTTTCTCACAAGCAAACTTTCTACTAAAACCAAAATATTATGTGTACATTTACATGATTCATATTTTCCCACACAAAATTACTGCAGGAAAGAAAGCAGTCTTCAGATATGCACTGAACATTTTCAAGGCTAAATTCCCTTGTCTTATCTCACAAATGGCCTCAGTACATTCTGTAGTCAGTTCCCTTCCAGTGTCTTCTGTGCATATTATGAAGCTCAGGCCAAGTTTCATAATTCTGCCATGGTGCTAATAAAACTCCTAATATTGTAAGATTAAATACTGCAGTGTTAACTGTAATACATGCGTGTAGTGATAGATTTAACTATATTGCAAAATCAAACATATTAGTGCAGCAAAACCACAAATATTCCTACTCTGCTTCTGAGGCGCTCCAACCACATGCAGTAGGAACGTGTATGGGCCCCTACATCCAGCCAAGTAAAACAATAACATCTGTAAGCACACTGAGTTTAAACAAGCAAACTAGAGTACGCAGACCAGTTACAAAATGCACTGCACATGTAGCCACTAACACATTTCACTGATGACAAGAGAAATACACCTTCTCTCACCAGCTTAGTACTTGCTAAACCAGCTCACAATGCAAAAACTTAACAGAGACCATGAAAAGCTGGCAGAGCATACTAAAATAGGGTAAAACAATAGAGAAACATAATATCTACTTGTGTGTAGCAAGATTACTTTTGAGAGCAGATTGATATCCTCAGGCTTACTTGTGTAGTTGTAGCCTAAACAACTAGAGGTTTAATGTCTGCAAATGCACAGAGTTTAGCCAGACAATTGACAGTACATAGGCCAGCTACAAAACAAACTGTTCATCTAGCAAAGAGAAATGTTTTCCCCTGAACAATAGCAATATGTCTACTCTCAATGGGAGATCACCTGCTAAACCAGTTCTAAATGAAAAAAAAAAATCACCATAGCACAAAAACACAGTATTTTTCTTTAAAATTAGGTCTAGTATCCTCTAAGTTAAAGCAAAAAAAAAAATAGAAACTATTCACTTCCAAAGTGTAGTGAGATCCGGTTTGAAGTCAAAGGTCAAAGCCAAGTAATTGTTCTCAGGCATGTTTGAGAAATGGCAACACCGACAAGTCATATAAAGGAAAATAATTAGACATAATAAACTTCAGAGTATATGACACAATGTTACCCTTGCAAACTTTATAGATTCTTTAGATTTTTGCATAAAAATTGTCTTGTTTCTGCCACTGCAGCTAATTTCAGAAGTAGAGGATTAGCCATACCTCTTCACAAGCACTCACCATTGGATTGCTAACAAATATTTAAACCTCATTAGTGAAATTGATCTGTATTGAAAATGTTCTGTACTTACCCGGGATAAATGTATTTAGAGAAAGTAGTTCAGTGCAGTGATTACATTCCCCAAAGGTAAACCCAACAACTCAGAATATGAACAGACATCAGTATTAGCAGTTTGTCATTGCTGTGGAAGCTAAAATTACTTCTTACTGCAGTTTGATTTCTTCCAAGTTTGTACACATATACACCACAGCTGTGGTGAGCTGTACCTCCTTGATATCCATTCTCATTTTAAGGCACACTACTTGAAAAAAGACTTTGTAAGCTTGTAATTTTCCAACCACAACATAATCAAAACATTCATTGAACCTTACCCGTAGTGATATTAGAGAAGAAAGTAAGAAGTGATGAATCTAAACATTTTAATGGACACACCACAGAACATGTGTGGGGACCTGTCCTTTGAAATCTAGCCCTTAAGTAATGTTAGTGATGGACTGACAGAATTATGCATGTGGGAACTTAATAAAAAGTGTACAAAGCTTTTAATTAGTAAACTGCCCACCTAATTACAGTCAGATGGGGTGGAAAATGCATTGCAGACCTAGTTACAAAAAAGGGGTGAATGCAGGTTAGACTCAAAGAAATAAGCAATTGAGTATTTTGATGGTTGATATTAGGATGCCATGCAACATTGTATGCCTTTTTGATCTCCCTGAAGCAGCGATAAGATAAAAACTTCCATGAATTGTGTTAAAGATAATCTTATAACACTGAGACTGTAGCACACATCCCATATCTCCCCTTGCATAGATGAGATCTCAATAATTAACTGGTTTGACAAGCGTGAGCTTGGCAAGGCACATCATAATTTGTCTCAAAGAAGAGACAAGCTGAATTGTTATGTGGTGCTTTAATTTTGTTTCTTAGAATTTGGCTGGAATAATAATACAAAGGAGAAACTATCTGTTATGCACACACAAGGCTTGAAAAAAATCGCATTCATTCCAGAATCCTCAAATATACAGTTTACAAGACAACACATGCTAGTCTGCAGTAAGTCATAGCTATAAATAAAAATATGAATCCTATAAAATTTGCATGCCAAAAGATGTAAAATAAACTGCTTCTAGCTAGCTGTTGACAGACTTGGTTGCAGCCTACATCTGAAAAATGCAATTTTAAATGCAATGGGACATTGTTTTGCTGTATACCTTGGGCTAAATGCATTTCATAGTAATAAAGTTAAAACACTGTCAGTAGAGAACAAAATAACTATGATGGGAACCCTGCTTCTTGTTTGGATAGATGATCTTCTTCCAAACTGCCAAACCTAAATGATCACTGGCATCATGTCATGGCAGCTGGACTGAGAAGAAAAGTGAATGCTGAGTTTTCATCATTTTCTCCCTGTACTTCAAGATTATGTGATCTTAGACTGGCTATATCTGTCTTTCAACCTATCTGTCTACAAGAATGTCGGTGCTTGCCTGCCAAAAACATTTTTTTCATGCTTTGCAACATTGGGAGTGTTGCTATCTTGTCTCTAAGCCTCCCGAGTTATTATTTGTTCAGGAGATGAATAATTGTGTATCTTGTATGCGTATCATACTGGATCTCAACTTCATTCAATTTGTTTAAGATCACTGAAAAGCAAATGTATAATGAAAACGCCTAATTGATTTCAACTATAAATGGTACTGCCACATATAGATGAAGTAGAAACATAGTCAAAGTTTAATAAAGCTATTCACTTCTACATTAATGACTTTGAATATTATTATTATCTATTTTAATAGCAGCAGTAATGGAAATAGTAATAGTAAGAATAGTGTATAGCTGACACATCAAATACAGTAATGTCCAATAGCTATATTTTCTTTATTTTGCTACTTTACCTACAGGAAAAGAGCAATTTAGAGAGTAATGTAGTGACTATATTATTCAAGAAATAGCACAGCATGTTTTATGTGATAATGACAACATAATGACATGCAAGTGAGTCAACCAGCTAATGAAATCCATAATGTAATGTAAACAAATGACAAAAACAAACATGGTGACATGAATCTGAAATGTATAGAAATTAGTGCAGTGAGCCATTGAGATTAGCAGTTCTCAATGCCATAATGTTGTGCAATGTTACAGGAGTACTGATTGCACTAGGATGTTATGAGTTTCACCTGACAGTAGCTTCATTCAGATCTAGTGTCTGTACACAGTAGTATCTTCTATATTGCAAGAGGTCCTGATGCACATTATTGTCCATTATAGTACAATCAATGATACAATGTGAAAGTTAACAGATGCATTCTGCTCTCCCATAGTGTCAAGGAAATGCATGGGATTCCTACCCTATTGGACATAAAGGCTTGAGTAGCAAAAATCATGCTTGCTACGGAGATTATTTTGGTGTCTGACACTGTTCACTTTAAGAATCTCAAGGGCATTAATCTTGGGAATCCTACTCTAGTTCCTTAACATGGTTCTGCTGCATGTGAAGGGTCATAGCTGATTTCCATTGACAGGAGGAGACAGAAGCACTACCATATGGGCATCATATGGCATTAAACCTCTCTCTCTAATGTTGTGTAATTGAGTCCCTCATGCTCCACACAGTGCCCTACATATCACCCAGATGGGCTTCCAATCCATCAACTGCCAGTTGGTGTGCTTCCCACAGGGTGGTATACACAATGTGCCTGTATACCAAGCTGGAATTTATCCTGATTCTAACATTAAGCACACTTGTGAGTTAAGACAGCTCATCCTGTGGAGAGATTATCTGCAATAGTATTTATTTATGTGTTGCATTTGTTTATCCGGATTGTCTGAATAGGCCATGTGAGACTTCTTTTCAGTGGAGGCTTGGGGAGAAACGCTCCACAGCAATCAGTAAAAATATGTATACAGTACATCATAGCTGAACTAGCATGATAATTTGTCAAAAGGTATGCCAGGTAAAATATTGCATGGTTACACATACATAGTTATACAGCCATATGTGCAAAATAAACCACACCTTACATAATAAGCACATCTTCCAATGAGGTAAAGCTATTACATTACAAATTAGTCAGTAAATATCAAAAGTGCTTTTCAATATTTAATAGTTCCAAAGTAGTAATAATGCAATAGGTTCCAAAGTTACAGAGCTTTGATCTTGAGAATGTAGGTAAGGATGAATGCATTTGTATATCAATTAAACCTTAAAGTTAGATAAGGGTGGAAGATGTAATTTGAATAGACTAGCCACAAGTGATAGTCAGAATGAGAGAGGAATATGCAAGCAAAAAGCTGAGGCAGGATAGTAGCCTGTCAGCCAGTAGTGATTCAGCACTGACATTACCTAGCATTAAGCAGATGAGTGTGGATGTTTCTTTTAAAATTATATTTATTTTCTATTTCCCTAGGTAAAGAGATGTAACTGTAGTAAAGAGAATTGTCTGATGAATTCTGGGACTTAGGCTGGTGAATCAGGAATTTATCTCTGGAGTGGAGATATCTACTGGGATTATACCATTGCAGAAGGATATTCAGGAAAGGGCACTCAGGTGGGTGGTAGTTATGGAATGAGCAACTTTTAGCAGAAGGAACTTTTGATAGTTTGGGAATTCCATATAGTTTATTTTTGATAGTAGAAGGCAGTGATGGGATCTGTTAGGCAAATTAGCAGTGAATTTGGCAATTTAACTGCAGCATAATTCAAGTTTACTAGGAGGCTGTTGTGTAAGTTGTTGAGGATAGGCACAGCATTTTAAAATGAATGCAGGAGATAAGGGCTTTAACAAAGTCATTTTTGTGTTTAAATTACCCGTTGAACGGTTGTAGGCTACACACTCAAGTGTGATAGCCATTTCTGGGCATTTAAAGTGTTTTATTGATTTTATCTGCTTTATTTTCTGACAAAAGCAAAAAAAATACTTGTTTTCCCACCTTTCTAAGCTAGTATAGTCCAGTTTTCAGGTTAGTGCTGAATTCAGGGCTGTGTTACAAGTTTCTGTGTTTGCCCATACCTTACTTGGATAGAAGGAAGTTTCTCTGTTCACTGTGAGAGAGGGAGCTTTAAGCAACCTATCTATCCCTAGAGGAGTGGTTTCAGCCCAGAAATTAGTAGTTTATTGGGCCATTCTGGGCTAATTTCTATCTCTTTCATTTCCCTGCTATAAAACCCGCATTTGCAAGGTTTTTGTGCTAGTATACAGCTCAGCAAGCTCCTGTCTGGTGCCCTGCAGAGTTCTACAGCAGCAGAGAGACAAAAGGGAGACTTTGGAGTGATTAAGTATAATTTTTCTGCATTTTCTTGCTGCCTTTAGCTAATTCCACCTAAAATGCTGATTTTCTAGAGTTTCTGTGATTTAAAAAGCTTGTTTCAGCTACATATTGTACTTATTTTACTGTCTGCACTTTAACAAAGTCATGTTTGTGTTTAAATTACCTGTTTAACTGTTGTAGGCTACACACTCAAGTGTGATAGCCATTTCTGTCCATTTAAAGTGTTTTTTTTTTATTGTATCTGCTTTATTGTCTGAAAAAAAAAAAAAACAATGTAGATATATATATATATATATATATATATATATATATATATATATACTTGTTTTCCCGCCTTTCTAAACTAGTATAGTCCCGTTTTTAGGTTAGTGCTGAATTCAGGGCTGTGTTACAAGTTTCTGTATTTGCCCATACCTTACTTGGATAGAAGGAAGTTTTTCTGTTCACTATGAGAGAGGGGAGCTTTGAGCAGCCTATCTGTCCCTATAGGGGTGGTTCCAGCCCAGAAATTAGTAGTTTATTGGCCATTTTGGGCTAATTTCTATCTCTTTCATTTCCCTGCTATAAAACCTGCATTTGCAAGGTTATTGTGCTAGTATACAGCTCAGCAAGCTTCTGCCCAGTGCCCTGCAGAGTTCTACAGCAGCAGAAAGACAGAAGAGAGACTTTAGAGTGACTAAGTATCATTTTGCTGCATTTACTTGCTGCCTTTAGCTAATTCCACCTAAAACGCTAATTTTCTAGATATTCTGTGATTTAAAAAGCTTGTTTCAGCTACATATTGTACTTATTTTACTGCCTGCACTTAAGTTGTTTTTGTGTTTAAATTACCTGTTTAACTGTTGTAGGCTACACACTGAAGTGTGATAGCAATTTCTGTGCATTTAAAGTGTTTTTTTATTGTATCTGCTTTATTTTCTGAACCCCCCCCCCCAAAAAAAAAATACTTGTTTTCCTGCCATTCTAAGCTAGTTTAGTCCAGTTTTCAGGTTAGTGCTGAATTCAGGGCTGTGTTACAAGTTTCCGTGTTTGCCCATACCTTACTTGGATAGAAGGAAGTTTCTCTGTTCACTGTGAGAGAGGGAGCTTTGAGCAGCCTATCTGTCCCTGGAGGAGTGGTTTCAGCCCAGAAATTAGTAGTTTATTGGCCATTTTGGGCTAATTTCTATCTCTTTCATTTCCCTGCCATAAAATGTGCATTTGCAAAATTTTTGTGCTAGTATACAGCTCAGAAAGCTCCTGCCTGGTCAAAGCAGAGTTCTACAGCAGCAGAGAGACAAAAGAGAGACTTTGGAGTGATTATCATTTTTCTGCATTTTCTGCTTAAAACACCGATTTTCTAGAGTTTCTGTGATTTAAAAAGCTTGTTTCAGCTGCATATTGTACTTATTTTACTGCCTTCACTGTAACAAAGTCATTTTTGTGTTTAAATTACCTGTTTAACTGTTGTAGGCTACACACTGAAGTGTGATAGCCATTTGTGCGCATTTAAAGTGTTTTTTTATTGTATCTGCTTTATTTTCTGAAAAAAAAAAAAAAATATATATATATATATATATATATATATATATATATATATATATATTTGTTTTCCCACCTTTCTAAGCTAGTATAGTCCAGTTTGCAGGTTAGTGCTGAATTCAGGGCTGTGTTACAAGTTTCTGTGTTTGCCCATACCTTACTTGGATAGAAGGACGTTTCTCAATTCAGTGTGAGAGATTGAGCTTTGAGCAGCCTATCTTTCCCTGGAGAAGTGGTTTCAGCCCAGAAATTAGTAGTTTATTGGCCATTTTGGGCTAATTTCTATCTCTTTCATTTCCCTGCTATAAAACCTGCATTTGCAAGGTTTTGTTTACCGGGCAGCGCCGGTTAGCTAGGGTATAACTTTTCCCAGCTTCACAAAGTCTACTCTTCAATTTTTCCCTTGGAACTAGACAAACTTTCAACTTAAGCACTCAAACCATTCACTTTTCATACCGGCACTTGCTCAAAACTCATAGCAAGCACTAATAAACCTTAGCACTAGACCCCCCTATACTGTAGAGAAGGACAAGGCTCTCTATTTGACCTTACCAGCCAATCAGTAAAACAGCTCACTGTACCTATCCAGGCATGTCCAAATGGCAGTTTCAGGTGTACTCTCTGTTCCAGCTGGTGAATCTGGGCAATTTGAGGCAATGTCACAATTGCCTCATGTACACAGAAGACCCTCTCCTCCTTCCACTAAACACTAATACATGCAAGAGATGGAATTATACAGCCAAATTGGAGGCTAAGCTCTCTCAACCCAAGACTGGACCAGGCAGTCAAGAGGAGAAGGGACTTACTTGCATCACACCACCAGGTTCTGCACCGGCAAAAAACACACATAAATACACAAAAACATACTCAGATACCTTAAATAAAAATCTGCAGATGCAACAGAAACCGCCAAAGCAGACATCCAAGCAACCTCCACCCTCCAACACAAACCATGAAATACATACTTCACAAAACCAGTGTGCCACACAATCACAGCCCTTAAGGCAAAATAAATTACCCAACACACTAGTAATAGGTGACTCTGTAGTCAGGCACACTGACGTCCCACTCACTAGGCTGAACAAGGAGAAGGTTACTATTAGTTGCCTGTCAGGTGCCCTGATCCACCACATAACACAAGCACTCAGGTCACTCCAGAACAAGTACAAATATGACTCTGCCATTGTCCATGTTGGTGTGAATGACCTGAGCCGTACCTCCCTAGACTACATGAAAAGAGACATGGAGGAGCTCTCTGATCACGTAGCCCAGGCCAGTATGACCCTGACCCTGAGTAGCATCCTGCCCTCACCAAAAATTATACCACAGTATAGAGAAAACATTTTCAATTTCAACAATTGGCTAAGCTTCTGGTGTCATTCAAAGAGGATCCTGTGTCTGTCAGCCTGGGATGACATGCTCGACAAGCAACGCTGCTTTGCTAGAGACGGCTTGCACCTGTCACCCTTACGCTTTCAAATACTGGCCAAGGCTTTTGCCACCCCCATAGTGCCTTTTTTAGGCAAGGCGCAAAAGACAAACCCACCACTGTAACTAGCACAAGTAACATAAACTGAGGGTAATGCGACTCAATGCCAGAAGTCTAAACCTCAAAATACATGCACTTGAAGCATTCCTCAGTATGGAGAAAATTGATATATGTGCAATAACAGAAACCTGGTTTAAGGCTCCAGAGAGCACCCCAGCACTACCAGGCTGCAACTCATACCATACATGTTGGCCACAAAACCCGGACCGAAATACAAAAGGTGGGGGAGTATCCATATTCATCAAGGATACCCAAACCTCCAGGTTAGTGGCACAGCACAATGCGTCAGAGATCATCCACGTGCAACTAACAGTGGGCAAAACTGCTATTCAAATTATAGCTTGCTACAGATCACCCACCATGTCCAAGGACCCCCTCTCCGCATTCCTGGAAACACTGGGAAACATAAAGGTCCTACCAAACATCCTGATATTGGGTGATCTCAATTACCCAAACATTTATTTTATTTATTTATTTTCAGTTTGATTACCGGGGAGTTCCACTGGGCCCGTTTTCAGTGGAGGCCCGGGGAGAAAAGCTCCAGAAGTTTAATTACAATAAAAAATTACAAAAAGAAATTACATAGAAAATTACATAAAAAGAAAAAAAATTCAGAGGCAATTGTATTTCAAATAACAGTCATCTATAAAAGAATAACAAGTAACAATTTCAATAGTTCAAGAGGAAATATTGGCTTATGGTTTGAAATCAGGATGTACTAATTAGGAATCTAAGTAGAGAAATTTAAGAAGGTTAGGTAGGGAAATGAGGTTAGCCAGGAGAGATATGGGAGGATAACTTGAGAGGTATGGGCTTGAGAGTGCAATTGCATTTCCAGTTTTGACGGAGGTAAGAATGAAGATGTTTTTTGAAGATGTTAAGTTTGGTGTAGGATCTAAGTATGTAGGGCAGAGCATTCCATTTTTTTGGCTAGGGTAAAGGATAGGAGCAGTTGACCTGCTGGTCGTTTAGGTTTTAGTATGGTGATTAGGTTTTGGTGAGAAGATCTAAGGGGGGTATAAGACTGTAGAATGTTTGAAAGAGCAGGGCAGTTTGTGGGGTGGAAGAATAATTTGTGGGCTGTTGTGATTTGGAGAAAGTCAAGGTGATTGGGTAGTTCAAGCCAGTTTAGGGAGAGGAGGGAGGTGCAGTGATGAGAGGAGGATTTGGCATTTGTGGCAAATCTTGAGATTTTGTTGTAGCATTGTTCCAGTTTGGAGGTAAGTGTGGAAGATACATTAGTGAGGAGTGGAGCACCGTACAGGAGGGAGGGAAGAAGGAAGGTAGAGGCAAGGGTAAGTCTAGTGTGAGGAGAGAGGAAGTGGTTGTTTCTGTATAGTAAGCCAAGTTTTATGTGTGTTTTTTTGATGTGTAGCTGGATATGGTCATTAAATTTTAGTTGGTCATCAATTATAACGCCAAGAAGCTTGGTGGAGGAGACAATCTCAATGGTGGAGGTGTTGTGGCTGGTGATTAAAAATGAGTCCTTATTTAGAGAGGATGATTTAGATGGGGTGAAAAGGAGGATCTTTGTTTTGTTTGCATTTAGGGTGAGATGATTTTGGAGCATCCAGTTTTCAGTGGTTGAGAAGGCAGTCTGTGTTATGGCTTTTAGTTCTGCTAGATTAGGGGCACAACAGATTAAAGTGGAATCATCTGCATACTGCACAATTTTGGTGTTGGGAATGGCTTTGTGGAAGTCATTAATAAAGATGTTGAATAGTAATGGGCCGAGAATGGAGCCTTGGGGTACTCCAGTAGATGTAGGAAGGAAGAGGTAGCTTGGCCCCATTTCACAGCTTGGGACCTGTTTGAAAGGTAACTGGAGAACCAAGAAAGAGTTGTTTGGCAGAGGTTGACATTAGATAGGTAGTTTAGAAGGTGGGAATGAGAGATGGTGTCAAAGGCTTTGGATAAGTCAAGAAGAAGAGAGGAGACTATGTTACCAGAGTCACATGCTGAGTTGACAGAGTGCAAGAAGGAAAGAAGGGTGGTGGTTGTACTATGTCCAGGGCAGAAGCTGTGTTGAGTAGGAGAGAGAAGTTGGTGTTTGGTAAGGAATGGCAAGAGCTGCAGGTGGATACATTTTTCAAGAATTTTGGATAAAGGAGAGAGGATGGCTATGGGACGGAAGTTGGAGACAGAGCAATTTATGCCACCCTTGTTGAGAGGCAGAATGAAGGCAAAGTGCCATAGTTTGGGTACGTAGCCTTCGAGTAAAGACCTATTAATTAGGATGCTGACGGGAATGGCAATAGTGTCAGAAGAAATTTTAAGGAAGGAGGATGGAATGCTGTCAGGGGCATTGGAACAAGGCTTTAGTTTTTGAAGAAGTTTCTTTATTAGGTTGGTGGATACATATTTCAGTTCAAAAGAGGGGGCAAGGGATATGGGGACTGAAGCTTGAGCAGGGAGGGGGGAGAGTTATTGTTGGTGAAAGTATTGGTTAGATCAGAGATAGAAGAGGTGAAAAATGAATTGAAAAGGGAGGCTATTTCAAGGTCAGATTTGCTGGTATCAGGAGAGGGGTTGTTTTTAGTACCTGGTCTAAGGAGGGAATTAATAGAGTTCCGGAATTATTTAGGATTTCTTGCATGGTTCTCTTGAAGTTTGATATAGTAAGACTTTTTATCTTTAATGACTTGCTTTTTGACTAGGTTTCTTAACTGTTTATATTTAAGGAAAATTTGTGGATCCTTATGTTTAAGGTGGGCTTTCCAGGTTTTATCTCTTTGAAGCATTGTCTTTTTAGTTTCGTTAGTGAGCCAGATGGAGTTCTTTGTTTTGACTCTTTTAGTTCTAATAGGGGCTTGAGAGTTGAGGATAGTTAAGAATGTGGAATTGAAGTAGTCAACGGCTTTGTCTAATGGTAGTATTTTTAGGGGGTTCCAGTTTGTTAGCTTAAGAGAGTAAGAGAAGGAAGTAGGGTTAAAGTTAGATAGTTTGCGAGTATGAATGTAGTGGTGAGAGTGGGGGGATGAGGGAGTAGCTCGAATGACGAAGGCAAGGAAATGTTCTCCTAGTGGGTCAGGAGAGACTCCTGATTTTATAACTTTGTTAGGATGAGATACTAGGATCCAGTCGAGTATTGTGCCAGGAGGTTTGGTTTTGTTGGGTCGAGTAATGGAATTAGTAAGTTGAGTGTATTTGAATAGGTTGATGGCTATTGTAGGATTGGTGTTATTGATTTTTCCCCAGTAAATATTTACATCACCCAGAATGACGGTTTCCAGGTTAATATTGGAGGAGGTCCAGGAGAGGAGGTCTTCTAGAGTATTGGTATTGTTCAAAGGGGGAAAATAAAGGCGCATGACGCAGATGCTTTTATGATTATTCATTTTTAGTAACCCAATAACAATTTCAGAGTTGTTGAAAGAGGGTATGGGTTTAGGGTAGGGAGTAATGGACAGGAGGTTGGAATAAAGTAGACCTATGCCACCACCTCTTTTATTTGGTCAGTCAGACAATGTAATCCTGGAAGAATGAATTCTGAGTCAGTAATATGAGGTTTTAGCCATGTTTCAGTGATAGCAGCAATATCAGGAGAGTTGTGACTAAGCCATGCATGGAAGAGTGTTACTTTATTTTTTAAGCTTTGTGCGTTAATAGTGATGAATTTGAAGTTTTTGTTAGAGGGTTTGTTGTTGGTGTGTGGGAGATTAGTGGGAGAGATATTGGGGCCTGGGTTTGGGTGAATGTCACCTGATAAATAAAGGTAAGGGAGATGGGGGTAGTTTTTTTGGATTTGTATTTTGTTGGAGGAGGGTGGTAAGGATTTGGTTTAAGGTTGCAGTTATAATTTATGGTTGGGAAATGTTTTAATTTTTGATAGAAGGATAGGGTGTGAGGGAAATAAGGATGCAGAGATATTATTGTAGTGGGAAGTAAGGAGGTTCTGGGGAGTAGGAGGAGGAGAGAGTATATGGAAATTAGTATAGTTGGATATTTGGTATAGGAATAATAGAAGAAAGGGGAAGGATGAGAGTAGAAGGAGTTTGGATGAAAGGGTGGGCATGGTAGGTAGATTTGATAGGAGGTGATAGAAAAGAATGGTGATGAGTTGTAAGGAGTGTGCGGGGAGTGGTTAAGAGAAGAAAATGAGGGGGAGGAGGGAGGGGAGGGGCAGGTGTATCAGGATTGGTTGCTAGAGAGGGAGTGACTGGTAAGAGGGAAATAAATGTAGGACCACTGGGGGAGGGTGGGAATTGGCAGCAGGGTAGGGGAGTGGAGTGAGCCGGCAGGGCGAACGGAGTGGGAAGAGCCAAGGAGGCAGGCCCGAGAAACAGTCAGTGACCCTGAGGCTGGAGAAGGAGAAATATAGCTGGGGTGCAGGTATATGTTTGAAAAGTTCTTTTAAAGTGGTTTGATTAGTGTATGACTAGGACTTTTGTTTGGTTCCTGAAGAAAGCGCTAAATGTAAGTATATGAGTGAGTGCAAGTAGTATTATGGTATCTTTAAAGTAGGGTAGTGACACTTTTAGGTAGGGAAAGTAGGTGAAGCAGGGAGAGGGATGAGTTGCTGTTCTATTTGTCTGGAGTAAGCTGCCATCTAGTGGAGAAAGGAGGGAGGTACACTTCGAGGAAAAGATATTCCACAGAGAAGGTAGGTTTAGAGAGATTAGATAGAGTCAATTAGGCAGAGGACTGAAAGACCAAGGATGAAGGGGGGGGGGGGGGGGTGCCAGTGGAGTGACCAGTGGTAGGCTGCTTTCACATGCACCAAGGCAGAATGTTGCTCAAGTTTAGGTAGTGGTTAGAAAAAGTAAAACAAATGCAAGATATTACATACACTGTGTCTCCTTAGCAAGGGAGAAAGGGTCCCAAAAATTAATATGGCACAAGTTGGATTGTTCACTGTCTTCTCTTTGGGAGGGAACTCCTGTCTTTTCAGTGAAGAAGGGGGAAAGCACTCTTGGGAGCAAACTGAGTCTCCTTAGCAAGGGAGAAAGGGTCCCAAAAATTATTATGGCACAAGTTGGATTGTTCACTGTCTTCTTCTCTTTGGGAGGGAACTCCTGTCTGTTCAGTGAAGAAGGGGGAAAGCACTCTTGGGAGCAAACTGAGTCTCCTTAGCAAGGGAGAAAGGGTCCCAAAAATTATTATGGCACAAGTTGGCTTGTTCATTGTCTTCTTCTCTTTGGGAGGGAACTCTTGTCTATTCAGTGAAGAAGGGGGAAAGCACTCTTGGGAGCAAACTGAGTCTCCTTAGCAAGGGAGAAAGGGTCCCAAAAATTATTATGGCACAAGTTGGATTGTTCACTGTCTTCTCTTTGGGAGGGAACTCCTGTCTGCTCAGTGAAGAAGGGGGAAAGCACTCTTGGGAGCAAACTGAGTCTCCTTAGCAAGGGAGAAAGAGTCCCAAAAATTATTATGGCACAAGTTGGATTGTTCACTGTCTTCTTCTCTTTGGGAGGGAACTCCTGTCTGTTCAGTGAAGAAGGGGGAAAGCACTCTTGGGAGCAAACTGAGTCTCCTTAGCAAGGGTGAAAGGGTCCCAAAAATTATTATGGCACAAGTTGGATTGTTCACTGTCTTCTCTTTGGGAGGGAACTCCTGTCTGTTCAGTGAAGAAGGGGGAAAGCACTCTTGGGAGCAAACTAAGTCTCCTTAGCAAGGGAGAAAGGGTCCCAAAAATTATTATGGCACAAGTTGGATTGTTCACTGTCTTCTTCTCTTTGGGAGGGAACTCCTGTCTGTTCAGTGAAGAAGGGGGAAAGCACTCTTGGGAGCAACGGGGAAGTGAGAGCAGCAGCCTATGCACTGGGCAGAAATGCACTGAGGAGGGAGGACGCATGTGGCCTGGAATTAAAAAAATTAACTTGGAGAACTACTCAAGTACAAACTCCCTTGCTCAACATTTCTTAGAATTTATAAACTCAAATGCCCTGGATCAACTGGTCAACAACCCCACCAGAGGTGACAACATATTGGACCTGGCCATCACCAACATGGGCGACCAGTGTTCCACACCAGCGGTCAACCCCTCGCTGGTTAGATCTGCCCATAAACTAATCATTCTGGATATCCACATTCCACCACCCACCCCAGTCAAAGAAACCACTGTGAAAAACTTTTCAAAAGCAAACTTCACGTTACTTAAGACCAAGGTGGGAAGTTTCAAAGCCCCCATGCTAAAGGATAATGCTGTCCAAGCTGCAAAATCCTTTACTAATGCACTCTATGGGCACCTACAAAAATGCATGGATCATGCTATCCCAAACAAAACCAAGACTCACTCCTCCATGAAAAGGAACCAATCTGGTAGACCCCTGCCATAAACAAGCTATACAACAGAAGGAGGAAACTAGTACAGAAAAGAGTAAAATCCCAAGAAGGGAAGACATCCCTGATCAGTATCAGCAAGAAACTATGTTCCCTCATAAAATCATCCAAGGCTAGCTTCGAAAGAAAAATTGCCATGGACTCCAAAGATAACCACAAGGCATTCTTTAGCTATGTTAAGAATCTAAGTGGCAATTCTCAGATCTGCTCAGAGTTAGTGCAGAATGGCACAAAATACACTGAACCGATCAATATTGCCAACATCCTGGCAGACAGGTTCAGTGCAAACTTCACCCCCCCTCTCTCCCCCAAGAGGGCCCATAACTATAACAGAAGAATGTAGTGCCCCTGAAATCACAGAAACTCAGGTTAAAACAGCCCTCTCCAAAGCTAAAAACACAGCATCAATGGGACCGGACGGAGTCCCAGGCTGCGTCCTACATGAGCTCAAAGATGAACTAACCCCTCACCTAAACACACTGTTTAAACTCAGCCTCTCCACAGACTACGTGCCCACAGAGTGGCACACAGCAACTGTTATTCCACTCCACAAAGGTGGAGCCACAACGGACCCTGGGAACTATTGCCCTATAAGCCTGACTAGCTTGGTCTGCAAAGCAATGGAGTGCATCATCATGGATCTCATTAACAGAGACATTGGAAACCTCCAAACACTGGACCCTACCCAGTTCAGCTTTGTTAAGGGCAGATCATGCCTCCTAAACCTGGTGGACTTCTTTGAGACAGTTACCAAGGCTATAGATGAGGGAAAGGTGGTCCACACAGCCTACCTAGACCTTGCAAAGGATTTGACACCATTCCCCACTCAAGTATTATAGACAAGCTCACCAGCCTGAACATAAATCCCTATAGCACTTGATGGGTTGCCAACTGACTCACGGACATAACCCACATGGTAAGAGTTGCGAGAGCCTAGTCTGACTCTAAACCGGGTACAAGTGGCATTCCCCAGGGCTCAGTCCTAGGATGCCTCCTGTTCAGCATATGCTTCTCAGAGTTACAGGCAAGCACAGGAGGACTATGGCTGACCAAGTCCACAAACGACTGCAAACTAGGGGCTATAATTGACTCTCCGGCTGACTCAGACATCCTCCAAAAGGGTCTCACTGAGACAGATACCTGGTGTCAAAACCATGGCCTCAAGCTAAATGCCAAAAAGTGCATAGTCATCCACTTTGGAAAAAACAAAGTACCCACAAACTACCACATAGGTGGTAGCACCCTAAATACTTAAGACGTAATAAGGGATCTGGGGACCCAAGTAAATAGTAACCTCTCATTTGATAATCACATTGCCAAAGTGGTTCAAAAATCCTTCTATGTGGCCCACCTAATCACAAAAGAGCTTCCATCCAGATCGAAAGAGGTCATTGGGCCTCTCTATGCATCACTCATCAGACCCATCATAGAGTACAATGCCCGATTTGGGATGTACCTTACAAGACACCTTCAACAACTGGAAAGACCACAGAAGTACCTCACCAAGAGGATCACTGGTCTCAAGCAGATGCCCTATGCAGCTCGACTGAAGAAACTCCAGCTGTACTCGGTTGCAAACCGCCCACTCGGAGGTGATCTCTGCCTGACATACAAGGCCATGTCCAGCCCAGAATTGATGGACATTCTCCACCTAAAGAAAAACATATCCCCTCAATGCACACGCTCCAGGGATCTAAACCTCACCACAACAATAAATAGGACGTGCTGGAGGTATAGATTCCTATCCCAGAGACTTCCCATGCTCTGGAACAAGATTTCAATCTACATTAAGCAGAGCTCCTCACTAACCCTCTTCAAGAGAAACCTTGACAACTGGATGGGGAACAGAAAGTTTACCCCAGGGATCACTTCAATGGCTCTGCTGGACAGAGGCACAGGGAACCAATCTAAGGGGGCGGCGAAAGCCAACACATTCCAGCTAAGCTTATAAATGCCTTCGGGCAGATAGCCTAGTACCTACCTATGAACCTATGAACCTAAGCATACACAGAAGATTTACGACCTTAGGTTAATGAGAAAGGGCTTGGCTCAGTATAGAGCTCCCATCCTTTGATAAGTTTTCTTTATGATATTACTTATGCGAATATAAGCTTATTAGAAATTGTTAAACCAAACAGCTTGGAGTTGGAAATGTGGTCTAGTTTAATGTTAAGCAGAGCAAGTAGTAAAATTATACAAGTTTGGGGAACTGATTTTAGAGAGAAGGAGCATCAGTTTTTTAATCTGTTTATTTTATTTATTTACATTTTAGCAATGAGTGTAAGGTGAGAATTTTCTATCCACTTTACTACTGCTGAGTAAGATTCCTGAGTAATGGAAGGAATGTAATTGGGCCAAAGAGGGGACAAAGCTAATGGCTGTAGTATTGTTTATGTATTGAATCAATGTGGATGGAGATGTGGCAGTGTAAACGCAAGTGTTTTGGACAGCAATAAATGTCTTTGTGGAAGATTTTCTGGTTGATCATTGGACTTTGAGATCCTTGTGGATTTACTTGCTGCTTTGACAAATTCACAAGTTTCCCGTTGCAATAAGAGTTGACTTCAGTTTAAGGAGTATTTTTTTTTTGATGGATGAAGTAGGGATGTTTTTGGTATTAATGTACTTGTTTGAGATGGATTTTCTTGTTGATTACAGAACTGTTGAGATTGTATGGATTTACTTGGTGCAGTTGCTATGTTGATGAATTTGAGTAAGAGGAGTTTATGATAGAGTGATAGCATCTTTTGGCATAGGACTAGGTTGTTTTTTTCCCCCCATCAGGGTGAAGAAGGTTACTGATGATAGACCAAAAATGTGTTTACTTACTCGGGGAACTGTTATAAATGCTTACAAAGTAATTTATTTTTGTCCTTTTTCACAAGGGATTTTTAGTTGGTTCCATAGAGAACAGTGTGTCTGTTAGTTTGGAAGAGTTTTGTTACTCTGTTTGATTTTCCAGGCATTGAGCCTAAGTGTCATGCTTAATGCTATGAGTTAGATAGGGTACAGATCCAGATTTTTCTGCATGTTTTCCTAAAAGGTGTGTTCTCATTTAATAAGTTTAAGAAGATCAGATGGTGGCAATGACTTCACATATGCTTAGCTGTTTTAGGCAGTGCCAGTTGATCTGATGCAAGGCATTCAAGAAAGAGCTGGCATTTTATTAACCGAGGTTTCTAACTACTACATAGCAATGATAATTTGCCTGTGTTGAATTTTCTAATGATATAGGTGGGGTGGTGATCATTTAAAGAATCTGGAGGAATGCCAGCTTTAGTGTTTTTACTGTAGGTGTTAGTAAGTATCCATTACAAGATTCATGTACATTTATCGGCCTTGTAATACCTGATTGGAGTGGTGATGAGTTGGAAAAAGTGTAAAGCTGGAGAGAATAGTTGGTAGAGGTAGGCAATGCAGTCCATTTTATATTAACATTGCAAAGTATGAGAGTTTCTAGATTAATGTTTTTGATAACCAGGGTAGAATGTCATCAGGTGTAGTGTGGTAATTGAAGTGATAAATGACCTGATAAAAATAACTAGTTTCCTACTGAGTGCAGAAAAGTATACATTGCAAAAGACAAAATTGTTTTCAGTTTCACAGTTGTCCTTGCATCATATTATACTGTAAAAATTATTTTATGTTCTAATTTGCATTATATAAATACCATGTTCCTTTAAATGTATAACAGATCTATAAAAGTACTTTGCTAAATATGAAATGTATCTGTTTCATAGGACAGCAAAGTCATCTGAAAACTATCAAAGTACATTTTTGCCAAATTATTACTGTTCATTTACTATAAAAAACATGAATGCATATAGTTTTATTTGGAGTTAGTTAATGATAGCTAAATAGTTGTTCTGCTTTTTTAATTTTGGATGTTATTTATTTACAGTTGAAACTGATTGTTTTTTTGTATTTTTTTTTTTTTTTCGTTATTTCCACACCACCTGCCCTTCTACTTTCTCTGTCTATTCTGAATATACTATTAAAATAGGTAGGACGTCTTTATTGGATACATTTTTTGAGCCATGTTTCTAAGAGAATGACGACATCTGGGGGAGTGGGGAAATCTAATCATGTGGTTCGGCTATTTTAGTGCAGAGGCTCTGGATATTTAGGATAAATGATTTTAATGAATTGTTGATAGCAGGTGTCAGTTTGCAGAACTATGTTCTGGGGAAAGAAGTTATAGCAATGTCAGGGTATGATTTGGATGGACATTCCCATATTGCATTAGTGTATTATGTAATGCAAGAGCAGCAGAAGAGCAAGGTAAGCTAGGCCTGTTCTGGAATTTTGTATATAATCTATTTGTTATAGCTTTTAGAGGTAGATACATTGGCTTTAAGAAGGGCATAGGTTGAATATGAAAGAGTTCAGGAGTAATAATGCAATAGTGTGGAGGGGGAATTTTGCCTGTTGGGACATGAAGAAAAGTAAAAAGGATTAAGTGGTAAGAGGTGAAGTGAAACAGTAACACTGAGAGTCATAAGAATAGGAGAGGTAGAATCATAGTTGTGTGGGAGAACGTAGAGGTGAGAAGTATGGTCTGACTGCTATATGTACTAGTGTTTTATAGGTGGGAGTTATTACCAGAAATATGACCTTATGGAGAGGTATGGTAGGGAGAGTCCTGTTGCAATCTTCATGTGGCACACCAGTAGAATGTTAGCATTTACTGTACAACTGAGGATTTGAGTATTGGGAGGTGTGGCTTATGGTGGAGCTACAGGAGTGTGATATCATTGAACTGTGAGACCCAGGTTGGATTAGCTGATAAGGTGTGACCGAGGTAGAGCTAGAAGAACATCAGCCATGACCCTTGAAGTTTTCATACCTATGATCAGAGGCAGTATTTGACAGTGTGGACAATGGAACTGTGTACTGAATGGTCTGTGCCATTTTGCAAGCTCGGCATGTTGATGATCAATACACATCCACCTCCTAGCATGGCTATGGTGGGTATTTTTCCACATCTTTGTGACTACACCAATGCTGCCACCTGGGTAACCAGTGCTCTTACCAAAAAAGACTGGTCCAGACGTGTGTATACCATGGCACTCTGCATGCATTGCAGCATGTGCGACAGTCTCTGAAGCAGTTACAGTTCCTCATGATCTCTGACTTTCGCATCCACAAATTGATGCCAAGTGTAACACTTAGGTCTGAGAATATCCCTGTTTCAGGGTGGTGATATTCCACTACTCATCTTTCTCTCACAGTATGTGACAATAACTCAGATGTAGTGTAGTGCTCTGGTGTTGTCTCTAGTTGTGACACATGTATATCTGGGGTCAGGTTAACATGGACTGGACATTCCAATTGAACACAGATGATGTTGAAGATACACCTCACCCCTCCACCATCATCCTAGCTGTGGTTATCTGACTGCTCTTTCCATTGTTAGCATTACTGACAGATCCACACTGTCACTGGACTGTGCCATGTGCATGGTGCCATCAACTTCAGCTACTTGTGACCCTTTGATGGCAGGCACATTCTGACCTGTTGTACTGGATACTGCATGAATGGAACTTCTAAAAACATGCATATATAATAGATGTGACAATTTAGTATATTATGTTTGTCACCCAACACCATAAGGCACACAGACTGCTGCACAGACTGCAACATGCCTGTCGTATATATACTCTGTGTATAAGAGCATTGTGGTTGCCATACTGCCATACAGGATGCAGTGCATATATTTTAACCTTTAGGAATCAGATGCTCAATAGGATGCAGTGCATATATTTTATCCTTTAGGAATCAGATCCTCAAAAGAAGGGACATGTATACGATGTAGGATGGGCCTTGTATGCTCTTAGACTATGTGAGTAAATGTTTTGGCAGTAGAGGTCCTGCATGCATAATTGCCATTTGTGCCACATCCTGACCATATATGAAGCAATACTACCCAACATGCTATTATCAGGCAATGCTGACTGTCAGCAGTGTTAAAATGCTATACCAAACAAACCTATGTCTGCATAATCCAACTATCTAGTACATGTCAGATTAACTTTAATGCACTGGGAATAGTGAAATATTGTTCTTTATGAATGTGTTGCATACACAAACTATGACATCCTGTGTTGATGTTGTGTGTGTTATCATATGCAGACCACCAAATTCATCCCATTGTACTATCATATACTAGGCAAATTAGACTTGCATGGACTAAGATGTCTAATCATGAACTACAAGCTATTTGGGTAACTGGTACATGAAAACAACAGGCAATATATTGCTTGCCAATACTCACCCTTTGACTTGCTTCTCTTAACAAGGCAAGTTATGACAGTCATATGAGTAGACAATTTATAGACACCCATTGACACAATCCTTGCCTGGGTTAAACAGTGTTACACACTGCTTCATGACCATATAAAGCAATGTTTCACACTGCTTCCTGCCCAGTTTAAACAATGTGACACGCTGCTTCCTGACCAAATTAAGCAATGTTTTACACTGCTTCCTGCCAAAGTTAAACAATGTGAAACACTGCTTCCTGCCCAAGTTAAACATTGTGACACACTGCTTCCTGCCCAAGTTAAACAATGTGACACACTGCTTCCTGCCCAAGTTAAACAATGTGACACACTACTTCTTGCCCAAGTTAAACAATGTTTCACACTGCTTCCTGCCCAAATTAAACAATGTGATATACTGCTTCCTGCCCAAGTTAAACAATGTGACACACTGCTTCCTGCCCAAGTTAAACAAATTTTCACACTGCTTCCTGCCCAAGTTAAACAATGTGACACACTGCTTCTTGCCCAAGTTAAACAATGTGACATACTGCTTAACTCGGATAGGAAGCTTGAACCAGAGCATAGGCAGGTGCTGCATATGAAATCTATCCCTCTTGTGTCTTATTTACTTGTGGGAGTAGATTTAGATCCCTGGTGCTGGTGTTAGCTGGAAGGTTTGATTTACTGAGGTATAAGAATTCTTGGACTAACAGATTCCATATAGGCCTATAAACAATGTACATATCTATCCTAAGGTGTCAATATGAAATTGAGCACAAGGATAAAGCCTCCAGTCTTTCTTTGTAGGTCATAAAACATCACCAAGTAGTTCCTGCAACTGGTTCAGAAACATCAAATATAGAAAAAAACCTGACCAGGAAGCCTAGGATCACAAAGAACTGAACTTTTAATGTGAAAACACAAATTAAAATCACGGTTAAGTGCTTTCATCTGTGAACTGACCTCTTCAAAACCATGAGTTACAAAGACTGCAATGCTGCTCAAAAGCTCAAATGAACTAGAAACGCCCCCAGCAAAAAAAAAAAATCAGTTTCAAAGCTCTGTGGCTTTTCTAATTTCTTGGTATGCTTAGTAAGGTACATCCAAAGGGGATGTTGTACTCAGTGATGGGTCTAATTAATGTGGAGCATAAGAATGTGAGAACTTCTTGTGATATGGAAGAAATACATTTTACTATGAGCTGTTTAAGGTAAAGGGATTTCCTAACTACTGTTGTAATATGATAGTCAAATGTAAGGCAGCTCTCCAGCTAAGTGCCCAGATCTCTCATGACCTTTTCGCTTTGAAGTAGTATGTTAAAATCAGCTAAGATCAGATAGGATAATTCAGTATTTAGGAATGTTGTTTGTTTCAGTGTGTCTGAAATGCTGAAATTATGGAAAGGAATTTGAGATCATGTATGACTACATGACTACATACACAGACATGATTACATGCACACACACGCACGCATGCACACACACACACTTACTTCAAATAATCAATATTTGGATTAAAAGATTATTTAATAATGATTTAAAATCTAATACACATATTCTTTGGCAACCATGTTTTTAGAAATTAGCCTGATTTCAAAGAAAGTTTTAGACATGTTGCTTTGCATATATAAAAAATGCTTGTTCAGAATGGTTGGTCACTGCTAGAGACATCCTAACCAGAGACAAAAACATGACTAACCACTGTTGTATCAAGCTATCCATTGTTAATAATTATTAAGAAAGACAATCACTGCACATCTTGACTGCATATCTGATTGCTTTCATAAGGCTGGTCACTTTATGTAGACTACTAGACATGTGAAAAGTGGCTGTACAGTCCAGGAGTGAGGTAGTAAGAGAAAAACAAGTGGAGAGGAACAGCTCCCAGTTAAAAATGCATGCTAGAAAATGCACAAAGTCCAAGAGCAAGTCAGACTGTGGAAAGATGTTTAATATGAGCACTAGAGTATTGTTTTTCATCATGATGTATCACTTTGTTTTCCCAGTATGTGCACTGTTGTGATTTCAGTTAAAGAAAAACATATTCTTTCCTTAAATGTGGATGATTAAAGACTTGCGATATGGAGATATTTAAGGATTGCATACAGACAGTTTTGCACAATGCTTGCAAGGAAGAAATATTTAGCTTTACTAGTACTGTGAAAGAGCAACATGCCAAATTAAATGCTAGCAAGAATATAGTGTGACTAAGAAAGAAATCAGTTCATTTTTTTTTTTTTTATAAACAGGTAGTGTAAATATGGTGGGTGAGGTCACAAAGCATAAGACCCCAGAGAGCAAAGACCTCAGATAGTAAGATATATTTTAGCTGAAGAATATGGCACTAATCTAAGCACAAGATTAATAGGCATGTCAGTAATTTATTTTAGTTAATTATTAAAGTATTTTTTCTTTAGACTGCGGTGGTGGTGCTGCGGTAGCGTTGTCGCCTCACAGTAAGACATTATCCTGTTCGATTCTCAGCTAAAGCATCTTCTGTGTGGAGACATGCATGAATAGGAGTACCTTCGTTGAAGTTTTTCCATCAGAGCTGGAAAGTCAGCACGTAAAAAACTACTGCCAATCATTAGCAGACCGGAGTTCCGCTGTGGCGACCCCTAACCGGGAAAAGCCGAAAGACACAACAGTAAAGTATTTTTTCTTTGCAGCACTATAGTAAGAAATGACATTTGCAGATGGGAATATTGTTTTATGATAAGGACAAAAAATAATATAGGAGTGCTGGCTGCATATTTGTCTAATATTTCAAAAAACTGCAGGATTATATAGAACAACTGCATGTGCATTGTGGAATGTAGGATGTTTGCTAATTTCTTAAATGTACTTTGTGAAGCCTTCTCCAGTTGTGTAGAGGGATAAATCCTCACTATGTCAAAGGTGTCCTGAGTTCAGTTAAAGGGTCAGCCACCTGATGGAACTGCTAGGTGAGGATAAGACTGGCAAGAGTTGCTAATTCAGCCACCTTAGGGGACTGAGGCAGCTGGTGCTCATCACTTGGGTGACCAATATCAGGAGCACTAGGTGTTGTACCCATGGAGCATGAGTTTGGGAACCTGTACTGCCTATGTGTTTTAGCACATAGCCGAGAGACGGTGCCTCCCCAACAGATTTGGAAGTTGACCAGTTTTACTACCACAGGGGCACAAACAGGCTGTATAGCACACTTGGATAAGAATAAATGCATCATAGGCGACTCATTTTGACCAGGGATGCCTGACTCTTGTTTTTGCTGGAATTAATGGTCCTATTGATTTAAAGTACTAAATCTATCATGCAGGTCTTGTAATGGATAAAAAAGAAAAAAAATAATAAAAGACTATTGCTTACAAATTCAGATCACAACTATTTAAAGTTTGGTCTAATTTAACAATAATAATTTGCTAAAAACAAACATGTAAACTGCAGTAAACTAGTTAGACTTGTTATATTTACAGTGTGATGACATTTCTCTGTTCTATCTCGGATGGCATGCTGATAGTTTCAGTGCATAACAGTCTGTGAGGTAATCAATAAAATGAATGCAAATTGTTCTGATTAAAGTTAAAATAAGGTACTCGGTGCACGTTTTAGTGACTATGACAATAAGAGTAATTGTGCAGTGCTCTGAAATGACTTTTGTTTGCATGTCTATCCAACTTTATCTGCGAGTAATTGTCAAAGATGGGACATAATCCATAATGAGTTTGCAGTCAGGATGCAAATACAATATCGAGTTGTCCATCCTTTTGCTGGAGTTTAGGTGGTAAACGTAATATGTAATCTAGGTGTGATGAAACGTGAGGCCAACATCATCTATTATGGACTGCAGTAAATATTTATGTTTTTACCAGGACTGTAAGTGATGATTTTCCAAGGACCAATGCTAGGAGTAATAAAGGAAAGGTCACTTGTTCAAACTGATGGCTGACATGATGGAGACATGGAATAAAGCAATAAATATGATATGGCTGCACTAAACTATGCAGAACTAGAAGGCAGTAAATTAAATATGCCTGAATTTGGAATTTAGAAAAACAATGTAGTAAAATATCATATCTGTGTGCTTTAAGAATGAGTGTGACATATTCATTTAAGTGTATGATTGTATAACACGACTGCAGTTGTCTAAATAAATACCATTTAAATAAACTTGAATAATTGTGGTTTTGATTTGTTCCAGACATGCTTTTGCAAGAGCACAATGAGTGTCATGTGCCTTTTTGAAACACTGGGACAAACTGCTGGCAATGAAATAGTGTATTCTTTTGCGATCCTTTTCCTACAGATAGTCATTTTCACAATCCTATAGATGGCATAAAGTCAGGTGTTTTGAAAAAAAAAAAAACATATAAACTATTGCATTCTGCCAAAGTCTACTCAACATCAACATTTTGTTTTCTTTCATGTCATTCACTTTGCCATTATGGGCATGTATCCTTTCAAAAGAGAATGCCAGCATATTTAATGAATTTACATGCCTGAAAAAAATGCTCAGTTGAAGCTATGACTTTGATGTCTTATTTAACAAAAACATTTTTGTTATGTTCTTTCAAACACCTTAATGGTGTCTTAATGATAAAAGAGAAAATGCTGACATCTGAAGTAATTGGAGGTGTTAGTCTGAGAATTGTTAATTTACTCCCTTTGTAGAAGTTGAAAGCTAAATATTGAGTTTATTTCTTCCAAATTCACTTAGATGTTAAAGAAAAATAAATAAATAAAAAAGTGTGTGAACCAAGACCGATAGCTAACAGAATACGTTTAATTCAGGCTCCATTAACTACTCATGGTTTGCACCTTAGGCTTAAAGCTGCACATTGGATTGTTCATAGTCAGTTTGCTAGAGAATACATAAACAGAATATTAACACCATGATTTTCTATTCTAAATATTGTATTCATGACTTAAGAAAGAAAAGTAGCTATATAAATATTCATGTTGACATCTGATCACTTAATCTGCATAATTATAAATTAGTATGCTAAATTAAGCAAGAGATAATAAGGAAATAATTGCCAAGAAATTCTGAACATTTTAAAAATTAAATGATATTCAAATATGTTTGATAGTGTTGGGGAGATACTTGTCATTTGCTTTATAAACTCCAATGAAATTTGTAATCATGATTATTATATTTTCATCATAACTATGAATGATCATTTTAACTGGTGGTGTCTTGTTTGACAGTCTTCATGGAAAATGAGACTAGGAAATGGGGAGAATAGTCTAAACAAATTCATAGCCGTGCTTCTGCTATGAGAAATTTCAGGATAATATTGAGAATACAAAGTACTAGCATGACTCACCTTTTCAGATCTTTTTTTTTTCTTACGAATTGGGGAACTATAACAAACTCATATCATAGGCAACATAGATATTTTGCAAAAATCATTCCAGTACCATTAGTGTATGTAAGGCAATGCACTTGTGCCAATTATTTACCATCAATCATCTATAAGCTGTTTAAAAACATGCATATGAAGATTAACTTACATTTTATTTTTTATTATTAGAATGAAGAAAACAAGATGCTAGTGTCATTGGAACTTTTAGTTTTCATGAATTTCTTGCAAATAATAATGGTCTTCAATAACACACTAGCAAACACCTTTAATAGTGCTACAGATATTTACAACCCCCTCCCAAATTCCTGGCAAAGCAGTTAGGACTCAGCTTGTTTAAATGCTGTCCATAGATTTTATTGTATTATTTATAGCACGCAACAGTTGCTTTCTAAGCTGCTAACCACTTGTGAAATGGGTACTGCTAATAGCAATAGGCAGCAAGCAAACCATGACAGGATTTCCAGGTATGGAAATTAATATAGAGATAGATTTTCAAACAATTCAGTGTCTATAGAAAATTTCTTGGAATCACATATACTTAGATGGTTTAAGAGGCTTGCACATTAATTCATTTGCACACTTCATGTCTAAGCTTTCATTTAGAACTGGCCTTATTCTGAAATTGATCTCAAACATACAAATACATATTATCAGTGAGACTGTTGAGAACCTTAGTGCGATGATCCAGTTACCCCAGAACACTTTCTGGTTAATTAACCTGCTCAAAGCGTGTGGCAAAAGCAGACTTAGGGAATCAAACTCTGGACTACAGGAAGCATCTCATTAACAGCTCATAGCCATAATTCTCTGGGCTATCTGACAGACAAACATTTTAGTTTAGAACAATGCCTTGCCACAAGCATAAATTGTTTTGGAATTTGTCTCATTGACATAGAATATGTTTTTGCAAGTATAAAGCTGAGATACACTGGGATGACTTCCTTTTTTTATTTGTCTGTAGGGTAATCTTTCATCATTTATGATTGTGCCATTAATTCATTGTTTTCTTAGTTTATAATTTATTCATCATGAAATCTAGAATATGAAAATAGTTCAGGGAGAGAGGCATTTTGTCTAAAATGAAGAAAGGAAATTCACCTGTTGGCAAAATTATTAAAAGATATTTTGAGATGTGTTTTTTTGTGATCTGATCTTTGTTGCAAATTAGTCTGCTGTAAAATCTTTAAGAATCTAAATGAGTTACCAATTGAGGTGATTTTTATGATATATAAGCTGTAATGGCATAATGTTTTAAGTGTTTCTGATGAAGGCTACTGATGAATACTGAATAATAAAGGATTAACTGTGTTAAAAACTACATTTATTTTATTTGTGTTTCAGTGTTTTTGTTATTTTTTTTTACACTGGTGCCTGGGATTACACTTGTTTTTTTGGTTACCAATAGGGCTATTTCCTGGTGCTGCTGTTGTCCTTGACCAAAAATACCATCCTTTTACATAAGTTTATCTTGCAAAGACTCTGATAGTATAAACTATCTAGAGTTCTCAATGGTGAAGATGGCAAGAAATGTACATATCAGGTGGAGTTTTTGTGAAGTAGTTTTTTAAGGCTGTTGTAACTCATTTTAAAATGTGTACATAATATATGTGTGTGTTTATGTGTGTGTGTATGTGTGTGTGTGTGTGTGTGTGTGTGTGTGTGTGTGTGTGTGTGTGTGTGTACATATAGGTAGACAGACACACACATAATTATTCTGCTATTACTTGCCTCATAATTTCATTATTGAGCATTAAAGGGATAAAATAACAGTTATTTTGTTTAACTGTAGCACTGCCACTACTTTAAAACTGGTAAATACTTGTTTTATTTGTTTATTTTTAGCATTTGTTTACCAGGAAAGTCAAATTGGGCACATAACCCATTTTCAGTGGAGGTCAGGGGAGAAAAGCTTCATGCAGAAATACTGAAAATAATACATGAGAGCAGTTTGTACATAGTTGTCAATAGTTCATTAAGGCTGTAATTGTGACTATACATAATAGACCTCAATTTTGTAAAGCCAGCTTAAATAATGCGATAGAATAGCATTAATGTTTTGCCATAACAATATAAACTGGATGAGAACAGTACCATATTAAATACATGGTTTCTTAAAAGAGCACATTCCAAATCATTGTTTTATATTTTCCTTTATTAAAACAATACTATAACAAGGTAAGGCATGGCAAATCTAGAAAGAAATCTTGTTGCAAGAGAGGACAATGCATATTTTATGCCTGATATGAGAGGCAGCATATATAAATCAAGTCACTAGTTAGTCACGTCACTATTTGGATAGAGTACAGAAAGGAATGTTATTCTAGATTTTGGGTAGGGTACAGCAAGGGAATATTCTTGCAATTATATAGAGGAAAGATTATGATAATTTTGGTTATGTCAAGGGTGATTTTTCTGTAAGTTTGAAAGCCTGCTCATTGATAGGGTAGTGTGATGGTTTTAGCCATGGGGTGGACAAAGGCATAACTGACAAGCTTCTAGGAACTCTTTATGATGATGTTTGAAGGTGAAATGATTTTCTAAGAGTCATTGAAGCTATATTCAATGTGTTGTGATTCTGGCTGACAGTATTTATGAAACCATAAAGGTAGTGGTAGTACCATGATTAGGTCAGAAGCCATGTTGAGAGGGATGTAGAAGGTTATTTTCAAGGATATGTTTGAGGATCTGCAAATTAATGCATTTTTCCAAGATTATAGATAGGGCTGAAAATAAAACAATAGGCCTGTTTTTGAAGAGTTACACGGTACTATCCCTTTAAAGGGGGTAAGAATGTATATGTATGTATATATATATATATATATATATTCAGAGGGTAGGGATAAATGATTCTTGAATGGATTTATTTATAAGTACTGAGAGAAGATATGTTATGGCTTCAGCCACAGTTTTCAGATCTTCTGCTTTTAGGCTATTAGCAGACAGGTGGTAGAATTTAGTTTGAGGAGGTATTGTATTTAATGGTGGATGTGAAAATATAGCTAAGAGGAAAAGCATTGGGAGCCATATTGGCTTGATAAGTTTCACTGGGTTTGTTATTAATATCCCTTTTCAATAATGAGGTTATAGTATTGATGAGGCTGGAGTTGAATAATGAAGCAGCAGGTTCTGAATGTATGTCTGAACATGGGTTGAGTTACGAAGTTCTACTCGTAGATAAAATTTTTGATGACGTTCAAGATTTTTGTGGCAACAGTATGTAGTTTACAATGCTAATTTATTTTATCACTACTGACTTTATTTTTAGGTTAGATAGAGAATACATCTTTAGTTTTGAAAGTTATTCTTTTTTTTCTGCTAAGCTTTCCAAGCTTTGTCCTATTTCTGTATAAGTTTTTATGTGTTTGGTGTTAGTGAGGGGACAGTATATTATTAGTACTCTTTCTTCTAATAGTTGTCTGTCAGTTTAGTATATTAAGGAAAGTTGTGTTGATTTGAATGATTACCTCATCAAGTGGAATAATCTTAAGGATGTTCCAGTTAACTGACTTTAGAGAAAGTGCATCAGGTTGGAATCCTAAAAAAGAGATTTTATTTAGATTGAAGTCAGTACCCAGTCTTGCATGGATAGTTTATTTTTGGGCTTATTGAATCTAGCTGTGATATTGATGAGTTGTACAAAGACAAAGGTGGGTACTTCAAAGAGTTGGTGATAAGAGAGACAATCAGTGTTAGGATTTCACAAAATGATTGTTTCATAATATTACTCAAAACAAAATATATTGCAGTTTGGAGGTATTGCCACCAGGAGAGATGTATAAAGCAATGAAACATAGCTCTTTGTGTTTATTCTTGCTGAAGTTGGAGTTAAGGATTGCAGTGTTATTGAGGAGAGAAATCTTTTGAGGGTTATAGAGGCAGCTGTACCCACCAAGAAGAAGCAGAAAACAAATAAGCCACCCTGATGGAATCACAAAATCAATAGGCTGTATAACAGGAGGAAGAAATTACTGGCAAAAATTAAGAGGTGCAGCACCCAGCAGGGTAAAACCACTCTCATCAAACTAAACAAACAACTCAGAGGAAAAACAAAGTCTAGCAAAGCTAAATTTGAGGTACGTTTGGCCTCCCAGGCCAAGGAAAACCATAAAGGATTCTTTAGCTATATCTGCAACCTCAAAGGCAATACACAATTGTGTGCAGAGCTCATTGTAAATACTCAGCCACAAGACATAGCAAACCTCCTGATTGATAAATTCAGCTCCAACTTTACTCCTCTCTCCCCCTCAACCTTCCCTCGGGAAATATCATCAAATATATCTTGCCCTAGAATAACTAGGGAACAGGTCCTTAATGCTCTCTCTAAGACCAAGAACACTGCATCATTGGTCCAGACAGTATCCCAGGATGCCTTCTAAATAGCATGAAACATGACCTATCTGGGCCTTAGTCTACAAACAGGTATTGTGCCTCATGAATGGAGAAAGGTAACTGTCATCCCTCTGCAAAAAGGTGGGCCTTCTACAGGCGCTGGAAACTACAGACCCATAAGTCTCACTAGTCTTATATGTAAAACCATGGAAAGAATTATCATGGAGATGATCAACAGAGATAGAGTAAACCTCCAGACACTGGACCCAACCCAGTTTGGTTTCATCAAGGGCAGATAATGCCTACTCAACCTGGTGGACTTCTTTGAAAAGGTCAACAAAGCAATGGATGAGGGAAAAACTTTTCACACTGCCTACCTTGACTCGGCCAAGGCATTTAACACAATACCCCACTCGAGCATTGTTACCAAGCTCAAGAGGTTAGGTACAAACCCATATGCCACCTGGTGGATAGCTAAGCAACTCACAGACAGGACCCAGGAAGTTAGAATTGGGGAGTCAACCTCTACAAAGAGGCCAGTCACAACTGGAGTCCCTCAGGGATCAGTCCTTGGACCACTCATTTTTGGCATTTACTTTTCAGAAATCAAGGCCAATGTCAGTGGTCTCTGGCTGACTAAATTTGCAGATGATTGCAAATTAGAAGCTGTCATTGAATCTCACACTGACACAAATGTTCTCCAGGAGGGGTTGACACAGACAAACAACTGGTGTCAGAGCCATGGCCTAAAATGAAATGCCAAGAAATGCGTAACAGTATCCTTTGGGAAGTCATCCATCCCTGGTAACTATCATATTGACAACACACTCCTTAGAGTTGACCCAGTAGTCAGGGAATTAGGGACACACGTAGATGGGAATCTAGCCTTTGACCATCATGTGTCTACAGTGGTGAGAAAATCATTCTATCTTGTGCAACTTATAAACAAAGATATGGCATCTAAGTCATTGTTCCACTGTATTTGGCATTCATCAGACCTATCATTGATTGCAATGTCCCCTTTGGTATGGCCCTAACCAGGCATATCCAACAATTGGAATGTCCACAAAGGCAGCATTTGGAAGAAGAAAGCATGGTCTTTAGTTGGACACTGTCAAATCTGAAAATTACCAGGCATTTGTTTAAGGCCATGTACCCTGTACATCTAGTAGTCTATAAGGACATGAATGGCCTAATAGAAGAAAATACAGAAAAAGGAATCAATAATGAAGAGTAAAGAGGTGCAAGAAATTAAAAATTGATAGTAAACTAAGCAGCTTCCTTGAAAATACATCCAGTGCCAAAACATCAGCAGCTGAAGTAACGAGAGGATGCAGCAACATGACTGCTGTCTCAAGATGTGGGGTAGAAGCAAAGATACAAAATCTTATCGGAATAGGGGAACCAGAGAAAAGAATGATGAAAACCCACTTGGTAATGTCAGGGGCCTTCAGAGTACTAAGCAGAAAATGATTATTAGAACTGGACAGAGAAATGCATCAGTTATAGGACAGGGTGTGAGCAAACATGGAGACATGAGCGATCAGGATGAGAATGTTGACAGTGAGAAGGAGATGCACATGGGTAAATAAACCAGTTCTACAATGAAATGCTGACTTCTTGAAAGTAGGCATTTCAAAAGGAAAAAAAAAAGAAGAAAAAAACAGAAAATGCAAAATCCTAATTTTTCCTTGTTTTTTGCTGGGGGGGCAAGCTCCTATGCACCCCCAGTGTGGTGAAAAAGCCCCACCCCAAACAAATATATACCAACTCCATTGTTGTATTACCTTGAAGAAGGGAGAAATCTCCCTAAAAGTGGATTGTTACTGGTACACAATTAGAAATCATACTTGCAATGACTTCTTATTGGAAAGCATTTGGCTTTATGCCATTTGTCTTTTTTTCTGTGAACTACTGACACTTGAGCATGTATAGGAAACCCAAATAAAACCTTCACATCTTCTCAAGAATAGTGATAAGTACTGCTCTGAAGTGCCAAGAATCTTGGGAAAAATCATAAGATGAGTCCAGTAAATGTAATGAAAGGTGTTGGCATTGTGAGTGTGACAGTCCTATGACATTTGCCCTTTGGAATAAAACGTGCTAGTGCTAAGGTAATGGATGCCAAGTGAATATCAGTACCCTTTACTTAGGGTAGAAGGGAGAAAGGGTAGAGCTCGTGGAGCTTTAGGTGCCCTGCCTAAGTAAAGGGTACTGATATTCACTTGGCATCCATTTTCTCATTAACCCCTTCTTCCATGAACTCTCTAACTCTTACATCATCACATAGGTTTTAATATCTTACATTACATATGCTGTCTTCCCACTATACCTATTTAGGATAACACAAGGAAATAGAAAAGTAACCTGTTATTTACGAGTAATACTGACTAAATCAAGATTAGTGTAGTAGAATTATATGATGGAAGGTTTGAATTAGTAAACATTTATGCTGATTATTGAAGAATTTTTCTGGAAAAAGGAGGTACTGTATATACTATTAAGGAGGTCAAAAAAGTATAACAAGCTGATGTGAGGTTTCCACTGGGAAATAGTGACCATGTGAAAGTATGTTTCAAAGAGGCAAAGAAGGAAACCAGGCGAATGTTTTATACTTCGTGAGCTGACCATGTGATGATAATAACAAGAGCAACAGCAATAATAATAATAATAATAAAGTAAAAAGATAAGAGTGGAATAGGGGCCTAGCAGATAGTCAAGAGGATATAAAAATTACAGACAATTATGACAGAATGTGGTATGCAGAAATAAAGGAGTGATTTCAGAAGAGGAAAAGTAAAACAAAGTGTTTAGGTGTTCGATAAAACCAAATAAACCAGAACGGAAAGCTTCCAACAGGCCAAACTCAGACAATAAAACTTAGCACTTTCATTCACTTTATTAACATGAACTTCTTCAGAAAATACAATGAATAACATACCTCTTCCTTTTATACTATTTCACTATGACATATCAGGAAATGATGTAACAATTCACTTAATATTAAAAAGTAAACATATTTGACAAACTGCCAAAATAAAAAACTCATATATGTTTGTAAAAAATATAAACAAAAAAAATACTTTTTGGCAATTGTTGTTTGGGGCAGATGAAACACCCGGATTGAATGAAGTTATTAACTTAAAGTGTTTTCTATTATACAGACACTATTTAATGTCCAAAGAAAGTATTTTTTATGTACAGATGTATTTTTACAAACCTATATGAGTTTTTTATTTTGGCAGTTTGTCAAATATGTTTGCTTTTTAATATTAAGTGAATTGTTACATAATTTCCTGATATGTCATAGTGAAATAGTATAAAAGGAAGGGGTATGCTATTCATTGTATTTTCTGAAAAAGTTCACGTTAATAAAGTGAATGAAAGCGCTAAGTTTTCTTGTATGAGTTTGGCCTGTTGGAAGCTTTCCATTCTGGTTTATTTGATTTTATCGAACATTTGAAGTTTCAAAAGTGTTTAGGTGACTAAACAAAGTGGTTAAAGAAGTGATAAAGGACAAAGAAATGTTGCAGCAGGAAAACACAAAGAAAGGGTTCAGCACAATTTGCTATATCTTCAGGCTAGAAGGACAGCATCCAAGGATGTACTGGGTGCTAATGTGCAATTAAAAAGAGAGCTAACAGATGGGCTCTAAGATGTAGCAACAATCTGCTGATAGTTATGTGAGAATGGAAAGGACTGCACAGAAATAACCAAAATGATGAAACAGGACAGAGAATATAAATAGACAAAACAACATATACAGATTCTTAATGAGTTATTTACTTTGGTATTTACAGGAGCAAAATAGGAGATGGTTCTGACATAGGGGAAAATAGGGCAGTGACTGTGAAACTAAAATGGAAAATGTCAAGATGAAATCATGGACACTGATGAAAAATTCAGCATAAAAAAACTGTAAGAGCTACCCTTAGTGTGACAAATGGAATAGGAAAACTGGTGTATCCGTTTATGGGGATGAACAACATATTTCAAGAGGGAATAATAGGATACCTACTTAATCTCTTCCATGAGTAAATTAATGTTGGGGGTAGTGCATTAGGAATTTACAAAGCATTCAGTTTTTGTCTTGTTGAATAATAAAGAAGGTTGAAGAGGTCAGAGTTGGCAAAAGAGTGCCATCTAGATAAAGACATTTCTAGAGGGTAGGACACAGAGGTTAGTATTGATAAGAAGAGGAAAACTATCTGTTTACTTCCCAAAGGACAACCTTGGGATTTGGTATGAACTGTGAGGGAAGAGAACAGGGTAAACTTCTGTTTATGTGGCATGAAATGAAAGAGGATAATATATCAAGGATGGGGGTGGCTGAATCTACAAAGTGAAATAGGAGTATCTGGTCTTGGTTTGATCTGAAATATAACAGCTTGTGATTAAAGCAGAAGAAGGAGGGATACTGCATTTGGGACATGACAGCTATGGCTAAAGGTATGAGTCAGGTGGGATAAAACTAACAAATGTCTTGAAAGTGATTAATAGCTAATAATTACAGCAATTATGAATCATTGAGTAAACTGAGAAAGCTAGTGTTGAACATCACTAGAAGGATGAACTCAGTAATGAAGAATGTAAATCTTAGTGTCTGAATTGTGCTGGTTATGCCATACCTGTAGGAGTCTGTACAGTTTTGGATGTCATGCTTAGACAAGGATTTTAAGTTAGAGGAAAAAGTACAAAGTAATACCAATAGAATGATTAGGGTGATGGAGTGTAGAAGATAAGAGGAGAAGATGTGTATGCTAGATTTATCTTTTCTTGAAAGTAGATGAACACCAAGGATGCATATGCATTATGAATAGATAAATAAGAAAGGATTTTGTTATGGAATCCAAATAATAATAAGGAGATGACAGGGAGGTGGGGCCCTGGACTTTATTAAGAATTAAATAATTTTAGACTGGGTACTTGTTTTTTTCCAAACGGAAATGGGCAAGTGCAATGAGCTATCTGCTTCCGC
This sequence comes from Protopterus annectens, assembly GCF_019279795.1. NCBI lineage: Eukaryota > Metazoa > Chordata > Ceratodontiformes > Protopteridae > Protopterus > Protopterus annectens. The sequence continues at coordinate 1,484,443,373 of NC_056728.1, read as the reverse complement.
TATGCACAGTAAACCACATGAAACATTCAGAATGTCATGGGACAGATAGAATCACGGATGGGAGGGGCAGATGGTGTAGCTTTCCACTGGTAGACTGAGCAAATGGGCAGACCAGATGGACAAATTACATTCTGCCTGAAATGTGGATGTATGTATGCATGTATTCATAGGTTAGTACTAGGCTAACTGCCCTTGTGATCCATTTTAAGCCTAGCCAATTATCCCCTGTGAGATTCAAACCCTGTACCTTGTGTTTGTAAGGCAAACACCTTAACCATTAGGCCACCCTCCCAACCTGCATCATATGCAGTAAGATGTTTATTGCCCTGAAAATGTTTGCTTACAGTAATGTCTGGTGGCACATAGCTGAACTGCTCTTGTTGATACATTTAACCCATTTTCTCCTAGTATGTCCTGCAATGGTCTGTCATGTGTAGCATTAAACAGTGTAGCAGTTGCAGCTGTGGTACAGGATTTCTGAGACAGAAAAATGTTACCATTGAGTCATTGACAAGTTGCATGCAGGTGCAACTTAGCAGTGCCCATCATTTTAGCATAATGAAATAAAGCCCTTAGCATGAACCAGGTAATGTGAGACTGATTAGCAGAGAGCTACTGGAATGGCTGTTGGAGTGTAGAGTGAGTGGCAAATTCTGGCTCCCCCAACCAAGGAAGAGTGACACGGCATTGCCCTCTGTACTGAAAACCATTGGAGGAATGTCAAGGGATTTTACAACATGATGCTATACTATAAGTGTAGCTACCTGCTTTACATAAGTTAGGAAGTACATACATTTCTGCAAGCATGCTGATAAGACTTCCAAGAGGAGAATTGTATACAAAATCAATCAGCCACCAGGTGACTGGGTCTGGTATTTGGCAGAGCAGCCTGCATGAACATGGAATATCTGATACTTGCTTACTGGCAAATGAATAGGCTCACCAATATTTCACCCAAAACAAAAACAAACAGGTCAGACAGTTGTCAATGTGGTCACAGAATGAATGGGTCTGTGTCTTATCCTTAGTGGTGGAATGACTATGCTGAATGAATGCAGGGAATGGTTTCTGATGATGCCCATGCACAGGAATTTAAAAAGGTAACTTTAGTCACATAGACATAATGGAAAGGAGGTCTGATGTGCAAGGGCACTGTTTTTTCAGCCCCCAATACAAACATTTCCTTATTGTGTCTTTTAAGTCACACTGGGCAAGGTCAACAGATGCGTTGTCCTGAAAGGAAGGATCTAGCAAACAGTTCAGTATTTAATATTCTAGTTTGGACATGGATATAATTGATTTATTATCTGGCAAAGCGTTTTGCATAGGGTAGGCAGAAATGGAAAAGTCCACTCCCAAAGGACACTCCCTACCCTTGCAAAAGTGGACAACTACTTAGTTTGCATGGGTTTTATATATACACCTCCAAGCCCGGCATTAATTTTTTAATATTTGTTGAACATATGTGTCCCAAGGTATCTGTGCATGGTACTTTCTAGATAGTTGAAGAGGTCTATTTCTTTGCCTCATTTTCCAGGAAATCATTGCAACTTACCCCTGCTAACTTGTATGAATAAACTAGTTTCCTTTTACAGGGGTTACACTGCCCTGGGTGTGCAATGTTTCAATGGCTGCATCCTTGCTACTTAACTGTTTCTATTTTTTTCTATGTGACATTAGAGAAAGTCTACCAGTAGGCTGGCATTTATTTCCCCTTGGTTCTTACTATTGCCCTAACTCTACCTGACTTGTATTAGCATTACTTTGCAGTAGCTAATTATTACTGTGCTCCTTTTGTTTTGTTTGATTTATTTTATCATAAAATAGCCACGTAACATACTGCCTAAGGCATGGACATCAGAGTACTGTCATTCAGCAATCCTAAACACCACCATGGTGGGCTTTAAATACAGTGCATTTAATTTCCCATTTCTCTACATTTCTTTTTTTCACGGTTGTTATATTTGTAATGCATAAAATGTAATTACTATGCTCCATTCTCATTATTGCACAAGTGCTGACTAACTGCTTACCTCCCACTGTTTGGGCAATATAATAGCACATTGTATTGTTTGGCTACTACACTCACTGACCACATTGAGTAGGAGAGGAACAGTATGTGAACCAGTCCCTGAATTGTCCAGGTTACCATGGATAATAAGAAAGCTTATGGATGTAGGCAGAAATGTTCAGTAACATTAGGAACCAGTATGGTGAGGGCAGAGTGTATTGAAGTAGCCAGCAGCAGAACTCTCCATCTTCTTGGAAAGTCAAGAGAATTTTAAATAATAGTGACAAAGAGCAAGAACAAATGGAGTATAAATAATCCAGGTGACAGGGGAAGCCAGCACAAAAGCAGACTTCGAGTCGGTTGTGCCAGAGACCATCTATGTGCTAAAGGAAGCAGTCCGCATGAGGAGATGGAGTTATCCCAGTGCACATTACAAAATGCATACAATTACACTGAAGATTAAACAAAGTAAAAAGAAATGCAGGTTATTGTAGGGTAGGATTGTGAAATGTAGTGTCAATAGAGGAAGGAGGACAGATTAAGAAGAGAGGAAAAGTAGATGTTGGAGAGAAGTGCCAGTAAGAAAAGAAAACAAACACAAAATTTCAGGAAAGGAGGGAATAGGGTGATAAAAGGAAAATAGAATAAGCAGTTATTCAGTCATTTTGAAAAAGTATAAGGCAATGCCATTGATGAGGCAGGTAGGCAGGTAGTTCCAGGTAGAATGGAGGGGAAGAGGAACAGGAGCTTGAGAGACTTAAATGATGTATAGTCAATATTGACTGATAGCATGGCTAAGAGAACTGGAAGTACCACACATGTGGGTCTGCAAGACACTTGGAGTGCTGTAGTGAAGGCTTTATGAGCAAAAGACAGTTTGATTAGCTAGAGTAGGTACTGAGAAATCAGAGAGAAAGGGATGACAGGTTTGCAGAAAGAGTGAGATAATGGAAAAATAAGAACGGAAGAGGAAGGTGAATAAATAAAGTTAGAGGGAATATTGAAACAGACAGAGGGACTAAAGAAGAAGATATTAGTTCAACATACAGACAATTAGTGAGGAAGGTGTGAAAGGAGAACAGTTATCTGCCAATATAAAGACATAGTAAGTTGACAAATGGTGGCACAGCAGGCAAGTGAATGATGGGTAGTAATAGGTGATGGCAGACAGGTGGCCACATCAAAGGAATAATAGGGAGTAAGCAGAACAATGGTTGGGACAAAGGGACTAAGACATAATGGGATTTTATGAAGTCCTGTGAAGCAGGTAGGTAAAAGCACAAAGTCTTCTTCTTCTTCTTCTTCTTTCGGCTGCTCCTGTCAGGGGTCACCACAGCAGATCAACTGTATTCATTTCTTCCTGTCCTCAGCATCTTGCTCTGTCACACCAACCACCTGCATGTCCTCTCTCACCACATCCATAAACCTTATCTTAGGCCTTTCTCTTTTCCTGTTACCTGGCAGCTTCATCCTTAGCATCTTTTTCCCAATATACTCTGCATCCTTCCTCGGCACATGTCCAAACCAACGTAATCTTGCCTCTCTGGCTTTGTCTCCAAACCTTCCAACCTGGGCTGACCCTCTAATATACTTATTCCTAATCCTGTCCATCCTCATCACACCCAGTGCAAATCTTAACATCTTCAGCTCTGCCACATCAAGCTCTGACTCCTGCCTTTTTGTCAATGCCACTGTCTCCAACCCATACAACATAGCTGGTCTCACTACCCTCTTGTAGACCTTCCCTTTCACTCTTACTGGTACTCACCTGTCACAAATCTCTCCTGACACTCTTTTCCACCTACTCCATCCTGCCTGTACTCTCTTCTTCACCTCTATTCCACACTCACCATTACTCTGAACTGTTGATCCCAAGTAGTTAAACTCATCCACCTTCGCCACCTCTACTCCCTGCATCCTCACCATTCCTCTATCCTCCCTCTCATTCACACACATATATTAACCCAGCCACTGGGGATGCACAAGCCAGTAAATTTCTTTGTGCCGGTCCCAAGCCCGGATAAATGGGGAGGGTTGCATCCGGAAGGGCATCCGGTGTAAAACTTTGCCAAATCATACATGCAGACAAAAGACAAAAGCACAAAAAGTAATATTGGAAATAAGAGTCTACATCCGTAAGAACACATAACGAGTAAAGGGGCTGGAAGTTGCACTATAAGGAAGTAGCAATCAAGTAGTCAAAGCTCATGAACAGTGAAAGGGATAGTAGTGGATGGTGTGGTTAGCCAAGAAAACACATCAAGTGTGAGACAAGGATTAAGCAGAGTGAGACTGGGAGTGATCCAATGTCTGAGCAGCAGCAGGTCAAGTCTTGTAGTGACCAGGATGTCTGTAAAGATAAGGGGAAATGGATAACAATTCATAGTTCCCTGTGGTAAGCACTGAGATTCCTGAATGGGGTTCTAAATATGGCACAGGAGAAGAGACAGTACAAGTGAGCAGTTTGCTTGGGGCTTTGCAATAGGAAAGCATCGTCAATGGTGCTACACATGTGAATAGCCAGCAGTCTGAGAAAAATGAGGATCAGGCAGGCAACTGTTCAGTCAGAGCATGGGTAAGGAACAGGCCTGAGATAGTGTAGGAATAGTAGAGACCAGGGAGGATGAGGAATTGTTAAGTAGTGTTTGACTTTTTCTTGGTCCTCTTGGCACTGCAATGCTGAAGGAAGAAGTGGCTAGAAGGGCACATTAATGACAGAAGGTGGAGCATGAGAACTCGATGCCCTGGGTAGCATATCCATTTGTTATCCCTCTGCCTATGCTGATAATTTAGAAAAAAGTTTGACAGCTTACAATTTGTCAGTTAAGCAGTCATCATAACTGTGACTGGTAACAGACTGTGTAGAAACGGTCTAACTTTATATATGCATTGTCTTGTATAGGTATTTTTACTCTCTTTAATAAAAAGATAGTTTATCCAATAGTTTTCAAGCTGTCTATTAAAAGGTCATGATACACTTTCTTAACTTCTAGATTGTAAATTGTTAAACATTTCAGCACATCCTATAGGTTGAAACAGAGTACAGGAGCTTATTTCTCTCCAGCCTTCATATGGCATTGAAAGAGAATTGTACTTTTGGTTCAAAGAAAGAGTGATGCAAAAGATACTCAGCAAAGGCAGTTAGGAACAATAAATGAACTTTCTGAAAAAAGTCGTCTCAGGGTAGAGGAAAGAGAGTAAAGTTTAAAGGAATCCACAAGAATAGTCTGAGGAGAAAGCACTTTTGAAGAATTTGAAAAAGAAATGCAGACATGTGTGAGGTATAGAAATAATAGCATGGAGAGAGAAGAAAGTACAGTTGTGTAAGTTGAACTTGCTATAACAGTAGATGTTTGAATGATCAATGATGCAGTAGCTGTAGCTGTAGCCATATCCTTGAAGATATTCTCTCCTGGCTCTCTGCCAGTATCACAAACAAAACTATAATTCTAGATGATGTTAATATCAATTGGGCCACAATCCAATCTCCAACCAACCCCCTAAATATAAACCTTTACAACTTCACACAACTTATTAATTCACTAACTAGGCCATCTAAAGACTTCCTCTCTGGAAGTACCCTAGACTGGATTCTAGTTTCCCACCCCCCACTACATCACTAACAGTGGCACCCTTCCTGACGCACTAGATGACCATCTTCCCACTTTCATCCAACGTCTCCCCTCCTCTCTACAACTGTCTCACGTGTACACCTCCACCCAGAACCTAAAAAAAATTGACTCCAATACATTATCAAATGCACTAAAAAGTATGAACTAGAACCCACTAAAAACTCTATCCCTAGATAGTGCGGTTACCTATTTTGATACAACTTCCTTAAACCTGCTCAACTTCTTTGCTCACAAGAAACTAAAATGCATAAAAAGTAATCCTGCCCCATGGTTATCTAAAAATACCTTACTCTCCATGTGGCTCCATGATAAAGCTTGGAAATGTTACCACAAAACTGAAACTCAAACCACCCTTAACAAATATAGATCACTTCATAACAAAGTAAAAAACTCATAACAGCTGACTGCAGAGTTTACTATTCCACACTCCAAGCCAACCATAACACCAACCCTAAAAAATTCTGGGATGAAATGACATCTTTACTCAACCCAGGAAAAAAGCAAAGCCCTGCCCAGACTCAAATGCCACCAACTTGGACTTAGCTACCCAGTTCAACTCATTCTTTATTAATTCTATAGCCAAACTAATTTCATCCTTCTCCAAAAATTCAACATCTCCACATCCACCTTCACTCACCCCTTATTCCCCTTCCAACTCCAGCTCCTCACCCCTCCCTTCTCCATGAATCCTATCCCCATCTCTACCACAAAAAAAACTTCTTCTAAACATGAAACCTTGCTCTAATGCCCCTGACAAGATACCCTCCTATTTCCTAAAAGTAGCAGCTGAAACTGGTGCCTTCCCAATCTGTATACTAATTAACCAATCAATTTCCGAATGCCATGTTCCTAAGCTCTGGAAAAAGCCTTTATAATCTGACTCCACAAAGGGGGTAACAACAATGATATCCCAAACTTTCAGCCTATTTCCATCTTATCCCCTATTTCTAAACTTCTCGAAAAATGTATTCACCAGCAATTACTTCCCTATCTCATACATAACAACCTTCTCTCTCCCACTCAACATGGATTCCGACATGACCATGGCACCACTACTGCTCTCCTTTCCTTCCTAGAAACTGTTAACAAATCTCAGGACTCTGGCCATATTGTATCCACCCTCCTGTTAGACCTCTCTAAAGCCTTTGACACCATCTCTCACAACCTTCTCCTTACTAAACTCGCTAAACTAAATCTTTCCCTCTCCTCAATCAGTTGGTTCATCAGTTGCCTTGCAAATAGGCAACAAGCAGTCAAATGGAATAAAGCCACTTCACCTTTCTTAGATACACCTATAGGTGTACCCCAAGGCTCAATTCTAGGTCCCCTACTATTTAATATCTTCACTAACGACTTTTATCTCGCACTCCCTCAGGCCAACCTTGTCCAATACGCAGATGACTCTAAGATAATCTGCTCTACCACATCTACTTCCTCCTTAATACATTTAACACAGGATGCCTTCTCCTCAACTGAACAATGGATGTTAGAAAACCATCTAGCACTCAGTGCAACCAAGACTAAGCTTATGATATTTACCCTGCTAAAACTACCACTCTAGATAAAAACTCATTCATCATCACCAACCAAAACAATACTCCTCTCGAAATTGTTTCCACTGCTAAACTATTGGGACTCATCATCGATGACCAGTTAAAGTTTGATAGCCATCTACTAGCAAATATCAAATAAACTCACAAGAAACTCGGTATGCTTTACCATCACAACTGTTTCATCTCTCCCTCCACCAGGCTTGTTCTCGCTACCACTTACCTTATCCCCTTCCCTCTTATATGGTACCTCTATCTTCACCAACCTGCAATTTTCCATGAAGTCTAAACTATCCTTCTGTTACTACAACATTTCTAAATTTGTAACAGGTCACAGATCCTCAACACATCACTGTATTCCCCTACATCAACTCAGCTGGCTTGAGCTACCTAATTATCTCACATACATTCAACTCATTCAAGCACACAAACTTATCTCCCCCCCTCTCTCTGCCCCTCCCTTGCCTCTACCTCCCAAATACATGTTCCTGATAGACACCGAAGATCCAAGTTCCAAAATCTAATTGAACTACTCAAACCCATCCACCCACCAGGCAAGCATCTTCTATCCTTCTCTCTCGCATGCCACTGGAATGCTCTCCCACCTCTCATTCGAACCACTAACAGCCTCCCCATCTTCAAAACTCTACTTCATTCACACCTAACTTCATTATGGGAATGCTCTTGGTCTCATCCCATAAAGCTTCCTGCTTCGCAGTTAGTTTCTTTCAGCTGATACACCTGTGTTATGGTCCCATAGCCTTAATACTCTTAGTAGAAACCATAGAAATTAGACGCTTTATAAAAATGCATAACTTTTGGTGTTAACACTTTTACTGTATCATATTTATTGCTACTCCTTCAAATGTCAACTTTTCAACTTTGTAACTTGAATCTTCTAATTGTATTGTCCTCCAAATGCCAACTTTTTCAACTTGTAACTGGAAAAATTCTAAATTGCCTCATATTTTTGTAACTCTTTATTTTTGTAATGCATTTAATTTGTTTTGGAGCCTTTCTCTCCTGGACTCCATTGAAAATGGACTCCTACTGGCCCAATGGATCATCCTGGTAAACAAACTGCCAATAAATAAATAAATAAAAAATGGGTTATATCCTGCCAATGGTATGACAGCTGGCCAGCTTTCAAAACTTCAGGGCACCTGCTATGCACCCAAACAGTCAAGCAGCTTGAAATAAGCTGACTAAAAGACAAGTTTGGGTGTGACGACCTTAAGACTTTCTCTGCCAGCAGATAGAAGGAGGATGAGGAGGACTGAAGAATTAGCTGGCCCCTTTCATCACACTTTTTATCACCTCTGCTGCAGAGGGGCCAAGCACTAAATCTTTATCCAATGGAGATCTTAAAATCTCAGTTTTAACATAATTTAGAAGTTCTGAGAATGGACCCAAGCAAACCTCCTTAAAACTTTACCAGTGGCCATAGCCCTGGAAGTAGTATCAACAGTCATACACATGCTGTTAACAATGAGCAGTGACCTGTGCAATAGAAGAATCTGAGATATTTAATATAGATTTTTCTTCAGAAGAAGAAATTGTAAATGAAACATTCCTCATACTTTCACAATATGTCATAATAAACTTAAACATATGTAGCTGACACTTTAAAATTCTGAAATTCAAAATTGCAGAAGTACACTTTTTCCCATAGCTATCCATAATTTCCCCATCTTTATTAGAAAGAGTAGGACTGGAATTAACTAAGTGCTTAACATTAGAGGAGTTAACCAAGGCTATAGCTGCTGGGTCATGTTTGGGAATAGCATATAAAAATTAAAAGACTGAGGAAGTTTATACATCATATCTGTCTTTTTAGGGATAGCTGACTGACTATCAGGAAAATTGCAAGCAACAAGATACACTTCCTTTAAAGCAGACAAGACAGGACAGGAGGAACGGGTGTAGGCTCTGGAAAATCCTTCTGTAACAATTCATAGTATTTTTAAGGGACTGAGAAACTTCAGTGTTCTCCCACTGAGAACACTGGGACAGTCTAGCAATCATCAAAGAGAAAGAGAAACCCCTGCAGGGAGAATGGGAAAGTGAGCTCTCTGCTTGAGTCTGAATCAGAAATCTGTGAACAACAACCTGAATCTTTCCCCTGCATCTTTCTGTTTAGATTCAGAATGTTGAATCTCTACAGAAAAGGAGGCATCCCTCTTTTACCAGAAATTACTCTACAAAATTGAGGGAGAGTAGATACATGCTTGCTTTTCATTTTTTTTTTTTTGACAGGAAAGATGGGGATAACTGTGTTACAAGTGGCAGTCTCTGCTTCTGTAAGGATGGGTACCCCATTCTGACACACCAGGGAAACCTTCCCTGCTCCTTCTTCCAGTACCAACAAGAGTGTATCTCCCTTGCTCACTGAAGGGACCCCAACAGCCTCAGTGGATGTAGCTAACCCCTGGTCCTTAGTGCCTGTAGGAGCTATACCAGAGAGATCTTGGGTAAAAGATGAGTGGTCTAAGGTACAACAAATGGTCACAGCAGAGGCACTCACCTGTGGCTGAGGCAAATTATTAGCCTGCTGTGGTGGCAAAAGCTGTTTGCTTAACCTTTTCTTTTACTTTTTGTGGCTGGAAGAAGGACCAACCATGGGAATGACAATTTGCTCCATGGTCAAGCCAAAAATGATGTCTCTATCCTGTGGAAATAAGCAACAATGCCAGTAAAATTACCAGTCTGCAAATGTTACTTTTTGACAAAAAAGTAAACACACACTTTCAAACACTACTGCAGCCCCACAGTGTTAAATAAACACGCTGAAACACACAGAACATATTTTTTCAGTTAGATAACACTACTTTAAAATGATATAAACAATGAGAGCTATGTTTAAAAGACAATCCATTAAAACACAACACTCCTAGCTTTAAGATAACTCTCCTGAAGAGAAAAGTAGTAAGAGATTAGTAAAACATAAAAAAATTGAAGTTTTTTCTTTCCCCAAAAGGAACTTGTTTCAGCTAAGGAAAGCAAAAGCAGGCCATAAATCCTCAGAAGTGTCAGAGGAGCATAATCTTCTGCAGCAATAAAACTCTCAAGGGCTTTGCCCCCAGACTTGTCTTTCAGTTAGCTCAGCTCAAACTGCTTAACAGTTTGGGCACGTAGAAGGTGCCCTGAAGCTTTGGAGGTTGGCTGGCTGTTATATCCTTGACAGTACCCTCAGCACATTTGACAGTCAGGAGATATCTCATGGAGTGGAAGTATTATTGCCAAGTGAATTTTGAGTACATAATGACAGTTAAAAAAATTTGTAAAAAACTTGACAGATCAAAAGCTTTTTATGGCAAAGAATGAAACAATTATGCTAGAAAAAGCAGAAGCTTGTGGGAACAAGATAAAGTGTATTTAGGAAAGACTAACTCAGCAAGGCTGGAGTACAGGTGGCAGTAATTCCTATGAGGTTGAAAATGAGAAAATAGCTCAAGGATTAAAAATCATAAAACAGATAAAATAGGTCTGGGAAAGTAAGCTTCAAAGTAATCACGCTGGTCAGATCAAGAGAGTAGATTGATGCGTCAACAATGCATGAAGTCAAGTGAATGCAAATATTAAGAAATGTATGCTAGTCAAGAATTGAGTATAATGCTGGAGAAGCAAGAAGAGAATGGTTTTGTCGAAGATTTCAATATGGCCGGCTGAACAGAATATCCCTGCATCAATAGCAGCTAAAGAGAAGAGATGGACAGAGATATTTGACTTATATAGAAAACCATAAAAGCTGAACCATAGGGAGGGGCATATGAAGGTTTAGAAGGGAAGCCAATGGATTAAAAAAAGTTTACTCTGTGTGTGAGTAACGGCATTTGTAGCGTTGGTGGACAAAAGCTGAGAGTCACTGGTAAGGTTAGAAGCAAGGCAATAACGCGTATTAGGAATGTAACACAGGAGAAAAGAGAGGTTGGTAAAGTTAGTAAAGAACATTAGGACAGGAAAGTATATTTTCAAGAAGTACAGATGGGGAGAAATAAGGCATGTAGGAAGACAGCAGAATATCTCAAATAAGGAGAAAAAAATCAAGATAAGAAGGCCAAGCAAAAAAATTCTAAATGAATATTTGCCTCACTGTTCACTAAAGAAGTATATTGAAGTATATCAGGCTTGGAGGACAACACAGCGATAAAGGAAAGATATGAGGAACTTCTCTACATCTATCATTATAAAAAATAATGTGGTTATGCTTCTCAATAGCTCTCCAATCCTAGCCTTAGCACAAATGTAAGAATCTAAAATGGGAAAAATAAACAAAGACTTGAAAAGTACAAAGCAAAAAATGAAGTATTGGGACTAGATAAGTTTCCACCAGGTAGCCTAAGACGGCTACAGGGGATTTAGCTAAACTTCTGAATAAACTTTTCAACAGCTCACTTAATCCATGAAATCCTGTACACTGCAGACAAGAAGTAAAAGTGCTGACTTACAAGACTGGAAAATGGAGTAATCAAAAAACTTGAATCCAGTTAGTATGAACTAAGTAATGGACAAGACTATGGAGAAAGTGCTTAAAGTAAGGGTTACAAGTTTTCTGTAGTGAAATGAGCTACTCAGAGACTTTCATCGTGGAGCTGCATCAAGATGATCCAGTCAGTATAACCTGGTCCAGTTCTTTGACCTAGTTAACAGGGAGGTAGAAGCATATAAACCAGTAAATGGGATCTGTCTAAGTTCCAACTAATCTTCTGAGTTGATCAAATGTTCCAGGCTTCTTAGAAAGATAAAACAGACATGACTGTTGTGCAAGCACTGTAGAATGTTACATATTTTGTAGGACAACAAAAAATAAAATATAACTGTCAATGAGGTTTAAACCATTCCGTGTGAAAAGTGACAAATGATCCACAGGGATTACAGTTGGGGCAACCCTTATTTAGCAAGTCTGCCTCCATTCCCTTCAAAAGCAAGGAAAATGTGGGTTAATCTGTTTGCAAATGACATCATATACAGGAGAGTGAAAGATGAGGGACAACATGTGAGAAGCATGATATAACAAGTGTCACATTTGTTTTATCTTTCCCAGTTAGGTACAGTACAGTAAATATAAAATGGTAATCCCAGGGTAGAATGCGCATTTCATATCTATTCTAAAATTCTGAATCATGAAAACAGACTTGACATTGCCATTACAGAAAAGGTAAAATACCAGGCAACAAGTTAAATGATAGCAATACAGACTAATCTACTGCTTATGAATGTATGCAGGGGAGTAGAATCCAGGGTCAGGAAGACACTAGTGGCACTCCAACTACAATGGTAAAGTCACTGTGGGAGAACTGTATAGAAGTGAGTAGGCTTTATAAGGAAGTGGAACTTATAGACCAGTAAATGGAAAAAGCATGGTAATTAGGATGTTGAAGACAACTAAAGGTGATGTTCAAGGAGAGGTTTGTGGAGCCCAGTCTGTTTGATTTCAAAGAAGGAGAGAGATGGTGATGTGACAAGGGTATCTATGGCACTGTGCATGAAATAAAATGGGTTGTAAAAGAAGTACAGAGCAGGTAGAATAAGGAATGACCAACCAGTCAGCAGAACCAAACTTTGTTTTTACTATGTATGATATGTACTGCTATCAGTATAAGGAGATTAACAAGTAGGTACAATTACAAACAAACATGAGTGGAAGAAAAGACACATGAGGCTTTTAAATTACTATTCATTTAATTAATTGTATAAATTAATTAATTAATGTATACTGTAAGCATTTAGATCTGGTTTGAAACGACTGTTATCTGAGACTGGCTAAGGCAACTGGTCAGAACAGAGGGACTTACATGTCTGCTAATCAGTTTATGTTACATTATGTTATGTTATGTTATATGTCATTTTACACATTGCTACATTTTATAGGTATACTTTACATTTTATAGGTATACTATTCCAAGTTATTTGCTTATTTCTAATTCTGTATGTCAGTGTCCTGTGCATTTCCCTACCATGCCAAGGTAATAGCTCAAAAGGGTCTCCAGACAATTTTACTGACCTCAGATAAATTATAACTGTGTAGATAAATGTTGTGTCACATTGTGTAATGCTACATTAAAATAGGAAATGGCTTCAGAAACCTCAGAAAGAATCTATCTGACAATGGATCCTTGTTGTTGTCAAAGTAAGTAGCAAAGTAAGTTCACAGTATTTTACAAAACGGGTTTTGCAGAACAATAACTGAAGGGCATTCAATTATAATTAAGGATGAGATACGTAAATACATGGCTACAACACCTTGATGACATTCAATTAAATATTAAGATTGAGATACTTAAATGTATATGTATGATACCTTGATTAAATTTTATTTTTCATCCTTTCAGTTTTTGCATTTATCAGTTTTAATTTTAAAGCCAATAGCTAATGGCTTCCTTGCAGTTGCACGCATATATTTCTTTTACAGTTTGAATGATGTCTGAACTAGTTCTACCGATATGCATTTGAAGTTCAGTATCTGTTAATTTATGTTTTTCACTGTTGGTTTATTTGTCCTTATGTCAATTTATTTATGTCTGGAAAGCAGACTAGTTTACAGAGTGATCTATTTTCACAAGCCTTCAAAGTTCATGAGTCAGGTCGTATGCAAATACCAGACAAGAAAAGCAATCTGTTTACAAAAATAGAGACAGAGTAGAAGAATAACTGCACTTTAGAATGAAGCCATTATATTAATGAATGCATTCGCATAATGAGATTCAAGCCATTTCATGATAACTGAATGATATGCTTGCAAGTTGATTAAGCAGAAAATGTGAAATGTACTTTTGGTGGAAAAGAATTGAAAGAGTGCTCCCTTAGCTGGTTATGAGTTACTGTTTGAACATATTGCATCTTTAGTTCTTGCTTTCAATTATATCATTCTTGTATTATTGTCCAGTTGTAAATTATTAGTCTTGATTTTCTTGGGAAGAAGGGTTTTGAAAGAAAATGATTTAGAGAGAGACCCCAGTGAAGTTACTAAATATGTAAGCAGACGGTTAGTTTCAAAGGGTATAAAACAAATATATTTGTGGAATATCTTGATGGTACACTGTTAGCATAAGTAGAGCAAAGATTTCTTTTTTCTTTTTTTTTCAAACAAATGTCTGCTGCTGTTACGTGCAGTTGCAGGCTACATAGCAACAACAATATCTGAGCAGTGGAAATCTGAGTGAAAATAAAATGAAGAGACTGGACTGTTAGTTTGAAATAAAAGTTAAGGCCTAACAGCTAAGTAGGAAAATATTTGGTATGTAACAGACTGAAATCAGATGCAAATAGCTATACAATCATTCATGGTTTTCCTTCTCATCGTAGTAGGCAGCAAACACACAGAGAACAGGGACACAACAGAAGGTAGGAACAGAAACCAGACAACACCTTTGATATGTTAGAAAGCATAAGAAGCTCCTTTATTAGCTATTTCAGTTCTGCATATGAAAAGCTTTATAAATGACATTGTACAAGAACTGAGCTACAGAAAGGCAAACAAAAATGTCTTACTTTTTATAGCAAAACAGTGATACAGAAAGTATAATCAAAATGTGATACAGAAAGTATAATCAAAATGATCTTTATCAATATTTCATTTGACAAATCCAATGAGTTTCAAAAATAAATTGTTAGGCAAACTTAATGGATGTATACTACAGATTTTGCAGATGGTATTGGCTCACAGCAGGGAGAAGAAATGTATTTTCCTGCAATGTTGGAAAGTCCTTGTAAAATCAACCAAGCATCTTAATGAAAACATAGTTAAATCCTTTCTTTATCCAAATGTTTCTTGAAAAAAATTCTAGAATCTTCCAAGACATATAGATGCATTAGAACTTCCATGATGCCTGCTCATGTTATCAACTTTCTGTTATATGCAGTAGCATTTATTCTTCAGCAAAAAATTGCAGTGACAGTATTTTTATGCACAAACCTTTATTTATCGTGGCACCCACTCACCATTAATTACATCACCACAGATTATTGCATTTTGACATTCTTTTTTGTCAGGATCACCATTTGTTACAAACAAGTATACTTGTCACTATATAGTTATCCAGTCATAATTCTCCATGCTTACATCTTTATTTGCATATTTACGTGCTTGAATCAGATTCTGATTCCATAACAATGCAGCATGTTAAAATTAACTCTGTTTTAATTATCACCCCCCAAAATAAAATTTTCATTCTACTGACAGCTGTTGGCATGAAGCTCTCATTCTTAAGCTCAGTTGCCAATATTCTGCACAATATTAAATACTGTCAATTAGCCCTAGTCTTACTGAATTTGTATGTATCCAGTCACTATGGCAACATCACTTGAGCTTAGCTCTAACCTCTCCTCTTGTTGCTCCGACACTACTGCTGTAAGTTGCAAATCCCTCCCCAAATTCAGTTTCTCTGCATTACTGGAAGGATCCATCATTGATATGTAAAGCTAGGTCTTCACACCCACTCCTTATCCGTTTCACCATTTTAAGGTATGTCTTAGCTAGGCTGTGAAAATACCTCTTGCCTGAGCCACATGTAGCATCAGGTGGGCCCATGACCCATGGATCCACATGGGTTTTACTGCTATCAGACCATCATAGGAGAGAAAAGTTTCCCACAGCCCCATGCTCAGACAAGAAGAATGAATGCCCACCCATTACTAGGGCTCAAGGAGAAGTCAACTATTTTTCTTCTATACTTACTTACTTCTATCCTTCCACTTCTAATTCTGAGTAAGGGGCCTCTTCTTTTACCAAAACATTGTAAAGAGTTTTGCCTCCCACACCTGCTAATTTTAACTTAGCTGCTTCTCTTAGCATCTCCTTTATTTTCAGTCCACCCTTACCTTTCCAGGTGTTTGATTGACACATAACCCTTGCTCTCTGTTGAGCTCCATGTAACCTGAATATGTCCTGCCTAACAGTTTTAATTGTAATATTTTGTCTCCATGTTTGCCAGCCATAAAGCTCCTAAATGACCATTCTCCATACAGCAATGAAGGTGTTTTAAGCTCTCTATGGTATTTTGTCCATGACAGATTTTTTTTTAATAAAAATAACTTCTGCTCCCTGGTTGTGAAGTGAGCATATACATCGCTGCAAGTGATGCTTACACCCCCACAGTTTGCACATGTGCACTCCCCTTACATGTCCCAACAGGGTCTACCATCATTGGCTATTGTGGTCACACGACCATATTCCTGACTGTGTTCCCCATTACATGATGAGCTTTTGCTATCCAGTGGAACCCAGAGACTAGACTCATGGTGCTAACCAGGCAAGAACCCTTGTCCTTTCTCTACACAGGATGGCTAGACTCATCCTTCTTGCATGTGCTGACAAGGACAATTGCTAATAGTTGAACTCAGGTCACCTAGACTGTAGTCAAGGCTTTATTCTTTTATGCCAAGTTTCCTGCCTACTGTTTACTCCATATTTTCTGAAGGAAGACAACACAGTCTGTTACCAATCTACCTTTGTCACTGCATGCCTATCGAAATAATTACAGCACTATAAATTATTGCATGTCAGCATACTTTACTGGCTGGATTACCACTAGTATATTATCTCTGTTCACTTATCATTATCATTCAGTCATTATTTTTCAAGTTTGCATCTTTTTTCACATATTCACAACATACATTGAATCTAATTTGTATTGCATAACAATTTTCCATATCAAAATCAAGTCACTTAATTACCAGTCTCAGTGGAACCTTTACATTTTCTTGACAGTAGAGGCAAAAAGCCACTGGCTGTATCACCAGCAGCACAAATTCTAAAGCTATCAAATATGGATGTGTCCAATCACTCTGGCAGCATCATGGGGGCTTACATTTGACCTCTCATTGCTCACATATCAATGTTGGTTGGTTGGTATACCCTGTTTCCCAAGTTCTATTTTCTAACACTATTGTAAACATCAATTAAGCATATCTGATTGCAGACTAATACACTCAAACTGTAACCCCTCAATAGGTTAATGTATGGCTTAATCACTCAAAATTCATCTTGGCCAAAACATGGGCTGTGTAAGTGAGGCCTTTCATACACGGGACTAGACAGATTTTGTGCAGTATTAGTCAATTATGGGAGAGAACCTCTTACAATCAACTCTTATTTCATAGAAAATATTGCAGGCAATTAACTATTAAATAGTCTAAATATAAAAATAAACAATAATGAACTACTTACATGTTTGTGTCCTGATGTGCAACTGGCAGACTGACACAGTGTTCTTTTTTAAATAAAAAGGCTTAACTGATAAATGACATACACATTATTTTACTTTACACTGGATTATGTATCAGTTGGTGCAGGATACATGTCATATCTGCTCCTTCATAAAATCATACCATGTATTTAGTTAAGCCTTTCTTTTTCATTTGACTTTTCTTTTAACAAGAGAGCTATCACAACTTTTGCATGACAAAATTATTTGAAAATTCCTGTCTATTTGACATGTTAAATTAACTTCCATTTGTATTCTTAAAATATGTTTCAAACTGATTGGACTCCTATTGTCTTTGTATAGGTTAAGTTAAGAAAACCCAGCAAACAAAGGATAAAAGTCCACCTTGGTTAAGACAAATCACAAATGTAGGCAGCAAAAAACCAACAAGGACCAAGACAACTAAAACCATAAATTTAATTGTAAAGCATAAAAGATAAACACTTTCAGACAATTCCTTCATCAGATCAAAGAACAAAGTGTGTTTAACTATTTTAAGTAACACCTGGTCAATCACAGACTCAAAGCTGCACCACACCTGTTTCCAGTTTTTCAGAGCTCTTGCTTATAACAAGTTAACCATTTCAGTACCTGAGCATCAGTTCTCTCAAAATGGGTTTTAGGGGAAGATATCCATTCAACTCTGGGGGTTTATCAGCTTGTAAATCTGCTATCCAATGGGCTGCTGCCACTTCTGTTCGATTGCGTATATCACCCCCTCTTTTATCTGGTTCACATAACTGTAGTACCATAAAAGTAAAGTTATGTTCAGGTTAATTTAACTTGTGCTGATATAAAGCACTGGTATTTGTACTAAGTCAAATGTCACTTAGCTGCTGCTGTATGCGGCCTTTTAATCTTTTGTTCATTTTACCCACATAAAATGAAGTACAGGATCCACCTTTGGCAAGATATATTACATTACAAGAGCAACAATCAGCATAAATATTAGGCTGGTATCTTACACCTGTAATTGGTTGTATGAAAGTGTTGTTTTAGATATTTCTTTACAAGATGACTTTCAATGTTGTGCTGATTGTCAGGAATAAACATACAGCACTCCTCCTGGATTAAAGAGCAAGTTCTGCCTTTTGCCGCTAGGGTGAAATCGAGAGCCATACGGTTCTGGAGGACTACAGCTCTCATAGCAGTCAGTTCATCAGTCACTAGTTCTAAAACAGAAAATGTGGCATTGCTTAATACTTCAAGCAATTTAGACAGTTTTCTCAGTTCCCAGATAGATTTTCCTGCTCCATATGCTGGAATTATACCAGCCCACGATATGACGTCATCACCCAAGTCCATATGAGATAGTCCTTTGGTGCCAGCATGGACTAAGTCATGATGTTAAATCCATGTAGCGCCAATTTGGCCTACCGGATAGCAGGCTTTTTAACCTCTCGAATGTTCCGAATTTTTCCTTGAGGTAAAGCAGATGTATGTCAGATGGCTGGGACTAATTAACCTAAGAAACAGCTACCAGACCAGTTTTCTGATAGCCATTTATAGGCCTTTCTTCTGCATATAAAATAACAGTCCTGCACCAGGGTGGTAACATTTGAAGAATGGTCACTGCCCGTAGTTATGCCATGGAATATGGCAAGAAATACAATATTGCGAGAACCAAGTAATGAGGCATTTCTCAATGTCGGCTGAATGGCATCAAATCAAACTCGACAGCCTGAGGATATGCATTTTCCTTCTGTATAATTGCACTGGTATTCGATTGTTGTGTTGCAGATACTTTGTCCCATTTTTTCGAGTCCAATGATTTTGACTTAAGTAATTTTGTCAGAAACACAGAGTGCCATTGTGAGAGAAAGTTGTAATGCAATAGATTTACTGGATGTAATGTTAGCAGTGTTATTAAGTAAGCTAGTCCATGTATCAATGATAGTTAGTGGAGCCGCTGCCAATGACAATCCCCCATGTATGGAGGGAATGGCAGTGCAGATCCAACAGTTAGAGATGCTGAATGTAGAAGCATAAACATATTTGATGGCTTACTAGGTGTTGAAAGGTGGATGCCAAATAGCTCATGTGGTGTGGTGCATCGATGGAGCAGGAAATAAAAATGGCCACATTAAAAATAACAGTATAACAAGATTGATCACCAAAATGGCTGTCCAATATTTTTGTGGAAATGGTTGTTGAAGCTGTGTAGCATCAGGAGTTTGGAGTTTTCCAAAAGGGTAAATGTTAGGCATCGTCAGGTACTAGAACAGTTCTACTTCGAGTATGAGTAGCAATGGGAGGAGAATCTGGAGTTGAAAAAGGTAAAGGCTGTTGGTCTTCAGATGGCACAACTTTTTTGACGTGTGAAATGTGGATCCAGGTTGGAGATCCTTGCAGTCGCACAGCAGATGACATTGTCAGAAGAACCAGGAAAGGCCCCTTCCAGCATGGCTGGAGCACTGTTTTTCTAGAGAAGGACTTAACGTAAACCCAATCCCCTGGTTGTAGGGCGGATAGCAGAAAAGGATCAGAAAGATGTTGAGTGGCTGCGACTTGGTGGTGAAACTGTAGGAAAGAAACAAGAGATTTGCAGTACAAAATAATATCATTATTAAATGCATCATATTCAGAAAAAGGTGGTGGTGGTGTCATGAGCATACGCAAAGGGCGACCCATGAGAATTTCATGTGGAGAATGACCCTTAGTAGGATGCAGTTGTGACTGCATAAAAAGTAAGGCTAGTGGTAAAGCTTCCACCCAAGTTAAGCCTGTTTCTGAAGTGACTTTAGCAAGTCTAGTTTTTAATGTCTGATTCCTGCGTTCAATAATACCTGATGCCTGTGGTCTATACGGACAATGAAATTTCAAATTAATGCCTAGCATTGTACACAATGATTCAACTAACTTAGCAGTAAAATGCATTCCACGGTCAGAGTATGTTTGACAAGGAACACCAAAACGAGGTATCAATTCATAACACAATTTTTTTGCAACTGAAATGTCATCATTTTTAGCACACGGGTAGGCTTCTAACCACCCTGAAAAAATATCAACAATAGTCAAGACATATTTAAAACTAGTACAAGGTGGGAGTTCCATAAAGTCCCACTGTAAAGCACAAAACGGTTCCATTGATTATGGCACCAGTTGATCGGGAGCCAGAGTACCTTTTGAAATGTTATGATGTAAACAAATGGAGCACATGCTCAAAAAATATTGCACAGAAGCAGAAAGTCATGGGGCAAACCAATCCTTCTGGATTTGTTTGATTAATGCTTGTACCCAGACATGAGCTGGAAAATGATATGCTTTTATAAGAGAATTTAACATAGATGTAGGGCAAATTAATCTGCCATCAGGATGTTGCCAAATTGAATCAGAGCGTTGGAAACAACTGTGAGCCAGCCATGTTTTTCTTTCTGATTCCGATGCTTCACTTTGTAAAGCTTTCAAAACAGTAGTGTCAAAAGTAACCGTTTGTAAGATAGGCTGCAGAAACTGTTCCTGAACAGTATGTGAAAGAGCAGCCTGCTTGGCAGCCCAGTCAGCCAAATTATTTCCCTTAGCTACTAGGGAGTCATTAGACTGGTGAGCTGCACACTTGACAACAGCAATTTTGGAAGGTAATAATAAATCCTGTAAGAGGTGATCAATATACAGGTAATTTTTAATTGGTGCCCCAGAGGATGTCAAAAACCCTCTTTCCTTCCACAGGATACCAAAATCATGAACAACACCATGGGCATAACGTGAATCAGTATAAATAGTAACAGATCTGTCTTTGGCCATTTTACATGCATGCGAAAGTGCCACTAATTCCGCAGCTTGTGCGGAAGTGCCAGGTGGTAATTGTCCAGTTTGTAATACTGCAGATGGCGAGCAGACTGAACATGCAGCCTGGAGTTTGCCAAGATTATTTTGAAAACAGGACCCATCTACAAAAAGAACTAAATCAGGATTAAGCAAAGGAACATCTTGCAAATCTAATCTAGGAGAAAGAACAGTGTTAACTGCAAGCACACAGTCATGTGGTTCACCCTTGTCACTAGTTGGAATCAATGAAGCAGGGTTTAGTGGTGGGCAACGTGTAATTTAAACAGTGGGATTACTTAATAAACTTAACTCATATTTAATGAGGCGAGCATTAGAAAGATACTGTGTTTTTGTTTTTAAAAGTAACGCTTGTACCGCATGAGGTACTGCTAGTATAGTGTCGTGTCCTAAGGTCAATGGTGCAGCCATATCAATCAAAACAGCAGCGGCTACCACTGCTCGTAAACAGGGTGGATAGCCAGAGGCAACAGGGTCTAACTGAGTGCTGTAATATGCTATAGTTCGATAGTCTCCTGTGTGTGCTTGTGCCAGCAGGCCCAGGGCAGTTTTATTTCTTTCACAACAAAAGAAAACAAAGGGTTTAGAATAATCTGGGAGCCCTGGGGCAGGTGGGTTTATCAGTGCCATTTTAATAGCCTGAAATGTGTTTTCATGTTCAGGGGACCAAGGCAGAGGGTCCGTGACCTCCTTTTTTAGAAGCTGTAACAGAGGGGTGGAAATTTCTGAAAAATTGGGCACTCACAGCCTACAATAACCTACTAGGTCGAGGAATCCCCTGAGTTGTCTCTGAGTTACAGGGCGGGGGGGGGGCAGTCTGAATGGAGGTAATTCTACTTGGAAGTATTAGATGTGAACCCATAGAAATGATGTGTCCCAGGTATTGTACCTTTTCTTGACAGAACTGCAGTTTAGATTTATTTACTTTAAAACCTCATTCAGCTAAAAACTTTAAAACTAAAAGTGAGTCCTCTATACAAGACTTGGTATCTTGTGAAGCTATAAGAATATTGTCTACATATTGGACCAATACTGAATGTGGTGGTAACTGTAAGTCCTTCAGTTGTCTGTGCATCTCTCTAGAGAATAGGGTTGGAGATTCTACATAGTAGGTAGTCAGGTCCAAGTATACTGTTGGCCTTTATAAGTGAAAGCAAACAAATACTGACTATCTGCATGTACTGGGATAGAGAAAAAAGCTAATGAGATAAAACAATGTGCTGTAGGTGAGATACAGCTTAAAATCGTAGCTGGGATTGGTACGATTGGAAAAGCAGGCAAGACAGCTTTATTGACTTCTCGCAAGTCTTGCACAAATCTGTAAGCTTGTTTACCAGGTTTCTTTACCAGTAGAATTGGAGTATTACATGGACTTGTTGTAGGTACTATAATTCCGTATTGTACCAAGGCAGAAATGACGGGGGCAATACCAGATGTAGCCTCTACCATCAAAGAGTACTGTGGCACCGGAGGTAACTTTGCTCCATGTTTTAAGGTTATTTTTACAGGAGTGGCTGAAATCAGAAACCCAACATCATTATCATGAGTGGTCCATAGATGAGAGGGTAATGAATTTAAATGCTTATTTTTATTGAGGTCAAACTGCATAGAGATTGTTTGCAGAGTGACAGTTTCATATAAAGTAGCCAAAATACTATCTTGTTTATCTGAAGGTACTTGTAAATATACTTCTTCAACAGTGCAGACGATGGTTGCTCCCATCTTACAGAGCAAATCTCTTCCCAATAAATTTAAAGGTGCTAAGGGTCCTACCAAAAATGCATGATGGTCTTGTAAATGTCCTAAAGTCACTGGGAATAGGACAGTTTCAGAATATTCAATAGGAATGCCAGAGACACCTACCCCTCTAGTTATGTTCTTGGAGAGGGGGGACATTTATTGCTGCTTCACCAGCTAACATAGATTTCCTGAAGCCCAAGTACAAAGGGAAGGGCTTAAATGATAGGACAACACTCAAACCATTTCTAAGAGATAGGCCACTAAGACACACTAATAAATTATAGATTATAAATTATAATATGTATTTTAATATCAGCTGAAATAATAAATAATATATAACATGAAATAACACTTTATATATTAAGAGAATGTTATGACTGATATACTCAATGACATTTAATGAATTTGCAGAACAATGTATATTAATATACACTGCAGTGGTGGTGCTGCAGTAGCGTTGTCGCCTCACAGTAAGACATCATCCTGTTCGATTCTCAGCTAAAGCGTCTTCTGTGTAGGAGACATGCGTGAGTGGGCGTACCTTCGTTGAAGGTTGTACGTCAGGGCTGGCAACTCGGTACATAAAAATCTACTGCCAATTATTAGTGGACTGGAGTTCCGCTGTGGCTACCCCTAACCGGAAAAAGCCGAAAGATACAACATTATATATGTTTTTAATTCTATTTTAATATATTCTATTTTTATATATATATTTTATATTTATTAGTCGTAGGAAGATGAATGCGAAATGCAATGATTATTAGTTTTGTGAAATACGCAGATTTCTGAATGAAATTTATTACATATTAAATTTATTACATTTATGATTGATTTTAATAGGACCAATATGTAGATGACAAATGAATATGCTACTAAGTAGATATGAAGAAATAAGTGATATGAAATGTTTATATTGACATCTCATGTGAATATAGTTAATGTTTCTTTAAGGCGGATTTTTGGCACCTTTTTTAACTATTTAAATGACTGCTTAGATATGAATAGCCATTTGTCTGAAGAAGGGTACAGTAATACCTGAAAGCACTTACACAAAAGCTTTTATATTGTCTTGTTTTTTAATATTGGAATAAAAAGCTTATACATTGGAATTGCCATGGTGGTATCTGGAAGTGTGATATAAGCAATTTTTTTGAGGAAACACAACACCCACGATGACAGTATGATACACAGAATCTGTCTGCTACTACAACTGGTTCTGGAAAATAACATCTTTATGGTTCAAGAGAAGATTTACTGGCAGCGGTGGGGGTGTTGCCATGGGAACACCCTGCGTCACTTCTTATGAAAACATAGTATTTGGCTTTGGGAAGAAGAACATATTTTTACTGCCAAGAATTTATGGAGAGACAAGATCATCTTCTACCGTAGGTTTGTGGATGATGTCTCTTTTCTTTGGAAAGGTGATGTAATGGAACTTAGACAGTTTGTCTCATAGTTGGAAAGCACCACCAGTTTTCTATGCTTTACCCTGAATTACTCAGATAAGAAGATTGAATTTCTGGATGTTCAGGTTTTTTTAGATGAGAACGGTGAGATGGGGACCACACTATACAGGAAAACATGTTGGAAGAATGCATTGCTTAGTTACGACAGCATGCATCTGCGACATACATTCTCTAATATAGTAAAAGGACAAGCACTGAGAACATCCAGACTAATTACTGATGATTCACAACTTCAAAGTGAGTTAGAATTGTTATCTGACAACTTTAAACAACATGGCTATAATAAACAGTGAGTAAGTGACCTATAATCACATGTTTCTTGTAATACCTACTTTTGACGGTATTGAGAAATACCCTATATTTTTTATGTTGAAAATCAAATTGTTTTCAATACCAGTGATGCTGGCATTCAGGGAACAGTCCCACAGCTTGCTTGTCATGGGCATTGTGAACTGTATTGTTGATATTTTATAATATTATATTATAGCAGAGAAAGCTAGAGAAGGACATATTCACCAATCTGTTTTAAACACCAGGTCAACTCTGTGCTATAGAGAGATTAAACCCTCACAATGGTTTAGACAGTTCAGAAGTGATTAATGATGTTGGCAGTACAAAAGTGAACTTGAGTGGAAAACAATTGACAAAATGTTGAAATACTAGCATCTCTCTTTAGAGAAAATGTGGCTGTGCAGTGGGGTCCATCTGATATCACAGCTTCTAGAAAAGTCCTTGACTTGTGATGTGGGAGGCCTGCAGTCAGGCAAAGGGGGGTATGGTAACCAAGGCCCCTTATTGAAAGGGTTGGGTTATGTATAAATTATTGATGTATGTAATATCCTTTGCATTAGATTCAAGACCACTTCTTCTCTAGGGTTAAGGATCCTTCTCAGATCAGCTACCTGCAGATGCCATACTTCAGGCACATGTAAGGTAGTCTGATGCTCATGTTAGTATCTGAATAATGAAAGTGTATTTTGTATGGAAGTTTAAGCCCTCTTCTTGTATCATGACTTAGGCACCTACATCACAGTAGAGACAGTATGACCCCCTTTATCAGTTTCTGGGTGCTCCTTTGCATGGCAGAAAAGGGCTGTCATCACAGGCTTGATTGTCCATGTCATGTCTCTGCTCTACAACCCCTACCTATTTGACACCATCCCTGCCATCCTTCTGTGATCAGGTCAGGATTGTCAATATGAATCAGCTGGAACATCATCTCCCCACCATGATTGGGCATGCCCACCTTCTCAACTGTGTTGTCAAGCAATTAAGTCACTACACAAACTCAGGTTACCTTTGCAATGATCAGGACTTTATCTCTCAATGCCATTTGCATACTAACAAGTTCTGCATATCATTTTCAAAACATAGTGATATATGTCACTCTATGGCTCAGTATGTAAAAGACAGCATTTGCTTAATTGAGATGACCACTTATTAAAGAGGTGGAATCACAAAAAATATAAAAAACCCTATATGTCCTACATAAGGTAGCTGTTACTTTTGTGGCAGCCATTGTTAGTTGGATTTCCAGTTTACCAAGTATCACATAGCATTTTTCTGAACTGACAAAACTGATAATTGCTTTCCTTCTATTGTTAACAGACTATTAGGGAAGATAAATTATAGACAAAACCCTTACATGCACAAGAAGAATATGTCCAGACTTTGAAGAAAGTGATATTGCTTAATAGCTGTTTGTACCTAAGTCAAACAAAGATAGTGGCATTGGAAGGCTAGTAGTGTGGCCCAGAATGCAATATTAGTTGGCATCAATGTAGAATGAAAGTAATCTTTATAAAGTGGAGCCTTACTTCCTGTATTCCCATCCCCATGACTTCTGCAGAAGGTGCTTATATCTCTGTCATACAGCATACTAATTGTTGGTCATGTTTATGGTAAAGAGGTAGCAAATTGTTACTGTCCTTCTTAGAAAACCAGTAATGTCCTGTTCTACTGGGGACTATTACATGGGAAGTGCAGAAACCCTCTAGGATGATCAGACATTACCGAAAGAATCAACAGTCATATTAGCTGACAAGCAAAGCATTTTTTTCTTTCAAAATAATGAATTATGAGTGTCCTGCTTACAGCAATTTCACATTATTATCTGACATGGTGGCATGCACTATTTAGAAACTTATCTTGGTACCTTTATACGTTCAGCCATATTGGAAAATGCCTGCCTAAGGCACATCTCCAAAAGCTTGTTGTTTCAGTTTTTTCACAAACCTTGTTAAAGGGTCGAAATAGACAAGATAAATCCATGACTGTGGAGGTTAGGTCCCTTTTTCCAAGTATATTATTCTTTCATTTAAAATTGTAATACCAACCTTTATAGTGTTCTTTTTTATAGCCCCCATACATTGTTTGATTTTTTTTTTATGCTGCATTGATGGAAATAATGGTAAACTTTTCTTTCTTTTCATTTGTCTGTCTCTAGTCATAACATTGCAAACTTATTTTTAATTTATATTCTATTATAAATGTGCTTGTGGTTGAAACCGATCCTTTTGCCTTAGTATGTGTCTCTAGTTAAATAGTAAAAATACAACTACTACTACTACTAATACTACTACTACTAATACTACTACTACTACTACTAATACTACTACTACTAATACTACTACTACTACTAATACTACTACTACTAATGCTACTACTATTACTATTACTATTACTACTGCTAATAATAATAATAATAATAATAATAATAATAATAATAATAATAATAATGATAATAGAATCTGTTTTGGAAGCAATAGCCATTTTCATGATTTTGTTAACACTGTCTACCTGACACTTTTATAGACATGCCAGCTACTTTTCCTGTGTTGCTTTCTTTCATAATCTCTTTAAGTATCAGACCATGACAATCGTAAAAGTTGTAGTATAAAATATAAGATGTTTCAATGAAAATGGGCAACCTGGAACCTGCTAAAGTGTGTCTATTTTTTATGTAGTTTTCATGCTTATTGCTTTATTAGTCTAGTTTTAGCAATTATCAGTTGTATCCAAACAGGAAATAAATGCTTGGAGTTAATGTCATATTCTGCATTGACATATTACATAAGATGCTGGACTCATATTAAATAACTTGAAATAAGTGGAGACGTTAATGTAAAATTTCAAGCAACATCTCACACAAAAGTTGATCAATGCATCCATTTTATATTGAGTTATATTATAAAAATGCATACCTTGACTCAACTCTCATCACAGTACCCCAAAACATGATTATTCAGTTTACCTTTACATGTGCGTAACGCACATGTGAAAGCAAAAAGACCGAAAGAATATTTTCCAGTTTTTGCATAGTCGAAAAAAAATGCATTGGATGTGCAATGAGCAAATGCACAGTGGCATTCGCTCATTGCAGATTCGCCATTTTGGGTGCAGATTGCGCTATAGTGGGGATCAGGAAATGGACACTTTCCCCAGTGTAGTGCGATCTCGGAGTTAGAATATTAAAGTGGGGGGGGTGGGGGGTGCAGGGGGGCTTGCCCCCCTGCATTACATTGTGTGTTCGACATTGGAGTTCAAAACTCAGAGAATCTGCTGTTTGATTTGCTGAGTTTTGAACTTCAGTGATGTTCAACATCCAGAATCCGGCATTTCGGTTCGCCGACAGGTCATTCAACAACATGATTTTCAACATTTCAAAGGTAAAACAATTATTCTAAGTAGATGCTTACAAATAATTTACTAGGTAAACATACTAAAACCTTCCTTTTAAATATAACCACCCCTCCACCTTCTTGTCTAAATCGTACACAAGACACACTGAATACTTTAAAAATAATAGGCTGAATATATTGGTTGACCTAAATATTAACTTCAATGGCCCAAATACATCTTCTATCCATAGAATCCTCAACCTAAACAATCTGCTACAGCCGAAAAATGTTGGAGCCAGACTTGTAAACATTTCTGAAAAACTGTTTAATCAATTCCCATACCACTCTGTTCGCAGAATGACTACTGCACACTTCTTGTGACATAGACAATAAAACCAACAAAATCATACTTTTCAGTTATTCCTGCCAGTAATATTCCTGATGATATATATGATGCACTATTTCATGAATTGCAGCATACAATCCAGTCCATAATCTATACTGCATACAAACACATAGTAGCTTTAGCAACATTTTGATCTTCTACTGCCAGTTCAAGATAAGCTTTTCCATCTTAGACATAGATTAATGTCTGTGAAAAGGATACCATGGCTTGTAAGTGAAACTGAGCAAGAATAGAGATCCAGTCTGGCCCACTGAAAAAGCCACCTCTTTTGATCAAGCAAACTACTGTATATGATAGTTCATAAACTAACGAAAGGTTCAAAAATTGTTACTAAGGCTGCAAACACAATTTTTTAGTCACAGTCAGGACCTGCAACTTGGACATTCCAGGCTATTCTGGCAAACTATTAAACAAATCAGCAGGCAGAAACTATTTCCCAATGGTCACAGGGAAACATCATGCATACTATAAAATGATCTTAGTTATCATATTTCTCCTTTACATGTACTGTCAGATAATGTATTTATTGTAGATTCTCTCTCACTACCTGCACTAATGTCTAGAATTTCCACACTTTCTATTTAAAACCATGAACATAAATTCAGCTACAAGCAAATACAATCTGAGGGTCATACTACTCAAAGCTAGAAGTCTAAATCTCAAAATGCACTCACTCGAAGCACACCTTAAAATGAAGAACATCAACATTTGTGCTGTAACAGAGACTTGTTTCAAGGCAGCAGAAAGCACCCCAGCACTAGCAGGCTATAACTCATTCCACATTTTTCAGCCCCAGAACTTGGACTGAAGCTCCAAAGGCAGTGGTGT
This sequence comes from Protopterus annectens, assembly GCF_019279795.1. Classification (NCBI taxonomy): domain Eukaryota; kingdom Metazoa; phylum Chordata; order Ceratodontiformes; family Protopteridae; genus Protopterus; species Protopterus annectens. Next base: position 1,484,414,129 of record NC_056728.1, on the reverse strand, counting down.
TTCCATATTCATAAAGGATACGCACACCTCCAGACTGGTAGCCCAACATAATGCATCAGAAATACTTGAGGTGCAGCAATTTAGGTCGTAGCCTGTTATAGGTCCCCGGCCATGTCCCAAGACTCACACTCCACAATCCTAAGCACCTTGGAAAATATTAGGGTCCAACCTAACACTCTCATACTGGGTGACTTCAACTACCCCTCCATTAACTGGGATAACTACTCATGTACCAATACACTTCCCAATGTCTCCTGGAATTCATTAATTCCAATGCCCTGGACCAGCTTATTCTTACCCCCACTAGAGGTAGCAACGTCCTTGACCTGGTCATTGCTAAGATGGGCAACTGTTGCTGTACACCAATAGTTAACTCCTCCCTGGTTAAATCCAACCACAAACCAATCACCTTGGAAATCCACACCCCCCCCCCCCAGCAAAGGTAACCACCATGAAAAACTACTCCAAAGCTAACTTTGGGCTCCTAAAAACAGAGGTGGCTAACTTCATGGCACCCATGCAAATGGACAATAGTTGCATGACCTCCGAATCATACACCAATGCACTGTACGAAAACATACAGAAATGCATGTATCTCGCCATACCTAGTAGAACCAAGACGCTCTCCTCCTTAAAAAGGAAGCCAATCTGGTGGTCCCTTGCCATAAGCAAACTCTACAACAGAAGGAGGAAACTGATGTGGAATAAGGTGAAGTCCCAAGACTGGAAAAACTCTCATCAGTCTCAACAAAAAGTTGATATTCCTCATCAATCCTCTAAAGCTAGTTATGAAAACAGAATTGCAGCAGACAGTAATGACAGCCACAAGGCCTTCTATAGCTATGTAAAGAATCTCCAAGGCAATACCCAGATTTGCTCTGAGCTAATGCACAATGGTACCTCCTACCTCCAGATATTGCCAATATACTGGCCAACAAATTCATTTCCAACTTTACCGTCCCACCCCCAAAGGACCAATCACAATACCAGTAGATTGCCAGGCACAAAGTATTACTGCTGCACAGGTTAAAACAGCACTGTCCACATTCAAGAATACAGCTTCTATGGGACCTGACAATATTCCTGGCTGTGTTCTACATGAACTAGAGAGTGAACTGGCACCTCACCTGTGTGGCCTGTTCAATCACAGCCTCACCTCAGGCTTTGTCTCTACCGAATGGCACACTGCTATAGTCATCCCTCTCCACAAAGGAGGAGCAACTACAGACCCTGGGAAATATTGCCCCATTAGCCTGACAAGTCTGATATGCAAAGCTATGGAACGCATCATCATGGACCTAATAAACAAGGATATAGGGAATTTCCAAACTCTGGATCCCACACAGTTTGGTTTTGTGAAGGGTAGATCATGCCTCCTCAACTTGGTCCACTTCTTTGAGTCAGTCTCCATTGCTGGGATGAAGGCAAGGTGGTGCATACAGCCTACCTTGATCTGGCCATGGCCTTTGATACCATCCCCCACTCAGGAATCATAGAAAAACTCAATAAGCTAGGCATCAACCCCTATATAACTAGGTGAGTTGCAAACTGGCTCACAGATGGAACCCACAGTGTGAAAGTAGCTGACTCCAGCTCAGACTGCTGACCAGTCATGAGTGGAGTCCCACAGGGATCGGTCCCTGGTCCTCTCCTGTTTAGTATCTACTTTTCAGAAGTCCAGGCCAACACAAAGGGACTATGGCTGACAAAGTTCGCAGACAATTGCAAGTTGGGAGCCATTACGAACTCCCCAAGTGATGTTGACATCCTACAGAAAGGCCTCACTGAGACCAACGACTGGTGTCAGAACCATGGGCTTAAGCTCAATCCCAAAAAATGTGTCATCATCCCCTTTGGGAAAAACCCAGTTCCCATGAATTACCACATTGATGGTAGTCCACTAAACACAGAAGGCATTATAAGAGATCTGGGAACACAGGTTGACAGCAACCTCTCTTTTGACCACCACATTGCCACTGTGGTCAGAAAGTCCTTCTATGTGGCACATCCCATTACTAATGGTTTTGCATCCAGGAAGAAAGTGGTCATTGTCTCCCTCGATTTTTCCCTCATTAGGCCAATCATCGAGTACCATTTGGCATGTACCTCACTAGACACCTGCAACAACTGGAGAGGCTGCAAAAGTACCTCACAAAGAGGATCTCAGGCCTTAAAGACTTGTCCAATATGGACAGACTAAAAAACTCCAACTATTCCCTGTCTCATATAACCTACTTAGAGGCAATCTCTGCTTGACTTACAAAGCCATGTCTGACCCAGCTCTGTTAAAAATGCTACATCTAAAGAAATCCCAATCCCTCCATACCACATGCTCCAGAGACCTCAACCTCTTTACCACAATCAACCGAACGTGCTGGAGCGACAGTATCAAAACCTAGAGACTGTCCATGCTATGGAATAGACTTCACATACATGTCAAACAGAGCACCTCACTGGTCCTCTTCAAGAGAAATTTTGATGAATGGATGGGAAATAGAAAATTCACAACAGGGATGGCTCTACTCGACAGAAGCACTGGGAACTAAAGTTGGGTGGCATGATGCTAGTGGCTAGGCTTGTAAAGGCTCCAGGGCCATTAGCCTGGTACACACCTATGAACCTATGAAAACTTGCTTGACAAATTGCATTATAGATGTACTACACAATTTCACTACCTTCATTCATGGCTTCTGTAAGTTTTCCAATTTATTCTAGCAAGGCCTCTTATTATTGGAATACATTGCTAAATATTACATACTTGCCAAGAGAAAAAAAAATGAATGGTGTCAGATCCAAACCAAGTAACATCACTGCTTTAAGCAAGCTAACTGACTAAATTTATCATAATATAGAAAAAGCTAAAGTCTCAGGAGAAACGTTTTTAGACCCTAAACATGCATTTGCAAATGCTGATCACAGTTTTCTTATGAAGTATTGCAGTGGTTTGACAGTTATCTTCATACAAATAACAAAAGCTCAGACACTGACACTAGATCAAAAGATGTACCACATGCTTCCATATTTGGACTACTTCTCATCTCAGTTGTTATTACTTGCCATCATTCCTACTCAAAATAATGCATCTTGTACAATGAGGACATAGCACTAGTAACAACTAACAAAAATCCTAATCAGCTTAACTCAGAACTACCTACAAAATGATTTTCTGAGGTTTTGAAATAGGCAAGTAGAAATACAAAGAAACAGATTATCTATTATACAAACAAATCAACAGTTGTTATGATTAGAACATGAAAAAATAGCTAATATCACATCATTGCTAAAAATAAACCCAAATACCATTACAATACATTGTCCTATTACTTAATAGAGTCTGTGCATTAACCTGGAACCAACACTGATTTTTTTACCAAATACACAGAACTAACTGCAAATTACTTAATTCCTTAACAAATTTAAAGGTTCATGTGGAATATCTCATCTATTTATAGTGTAAGCTAAATAGGCATTTGCAATGAGGATACTGCTATTGAGACTTGAAAATGGGTTACCATTTTTAATGTTGGGACTCACATAACTATATTCTGTAATATGTAGAATAAATGGCCCAAAAAATGGACTTACATATAACAAGACTGAGATTGCCATTTCTTTGAATATTCCTCTTCTGCAAGATATGGTGATTATGGATTTCTTATATATAGGTTCTGTGTGGGGTGGGGGCAGTCAGGGGCCTGACCCTGACTATACCCCCCTGCATAAAGAAGTTTAAAGGTAAATAGCAATGTTTGAGATTCACTCTTTTCCTGGATTTTTGGTTGTGTGTGTGTGTGTGTGTGTGTGTGTGTGTGTGTGTGTGTGTGTGTGTGTGTGTGTGTGTGTGTGTGTGTGTGTGTGTGTGTATGTGTGTATGTCAGCACTTGACGTTATAAGTGCTGACATTTCTACAGGTAACTTTGAAAATGCTTTGCTTATATGGTACATCACTAACCACACTATAAAAAGATGCCAAGATTTACACATATGGACAATAATTGGCAGCAGTACTATGCTACTTTGTAAAAATTAAGTGGATTTCAATGGTGTCTAGAGATCATTTATTAGTCTGTAATCTCATCATCAAACTAATGAATAGCATATAATCTCATCTGCTTAGAAATAAGGTCTTTATTAGAAATCCCATTTGCAACCTGGCAATCCAGGAGAGATTCTAATTACAAAGACTTCCGTTTACCTTAGCTGTAATGGAGAACAGGTTCTGAGGGCTGAATTCCACGACACATACAGAGCCTCAGTAGATCCTATCCTCTCAGACCTACTGCAGATACACAAGTTCCATGGTGCCATAAACACCTGCTGGAGAGATTTTATTTTCTTCTGCAACATAAATAGGGAAAGATGTGCATCACAGGGAATGCCATTTCTTTGTAATCATCTTTCTTTCCACATATGATGTACATGTAAACTATACATAGGAATTTAGGTTGACAGAGTTTATAGTCATTTAGAAGAAAACTCAATTATGGCAGTAGAACAAAAGGGCAACAAAAGAAAGTCATATGGAACAGAGGACCATTCGTTGTTAAATAAAGTCATAGTGGAGAACTGTAAAAAGGGGAAGAATCTAAGTATGTCAAGGATTGGACTACAAAAAAAGCATATGATAGTATCCCACATTCATGGATAAAAAAGTGTTTTCAACTGTATAAGATACTCACTACACTGACTGGTTACATTACAGTGACCATGAAACAGTGGCAGAACAGTTTGCAATTAAGCCATGATAAAGGACAAATTATTATCCCAGGGATAAAAATTCATAAGGGGATATTCCAGGGTGTCTCTCTCACTGTTGCTATTCTGACTTGCCCTTAACCCATTAAGCTGTCTACATAATAGTTATACTTTGGCACCTAGAAAACAACAAAGTCTAAAGACTTCCCAGCTTCTCTTTGTTGATGATTTAAAACTGTATAGCTCATCAGATTAGGAACTGAAAGCACAGCTGCAGGTTATCAAAACTTTTTCACATGATATTAGAATGTCATTTGGTTTTGATAAATGTGCAAAAGCAAGCTTTAAACAGGAAAACTGCAGCACCAAGAAAACATCAGTTTGGGACAAGAATGTGACATAAAAGATCTTGAGGAAGAAGGAGTGTATAAATACTTGGGAAATGATAAAGGATCGGCAATAAAACATGAACAAATGTGAATAAAACTTAGTAAGGAATACTTTAGAAGACTTAAATTAATCTAGAAAACACTGTTGACATCTAGGAACAAAAGCCAAGCTATAAATGAATTTGCTCTTCTTGTCCAGACTTACAGTTTTGGAGTGATTGATTGGTCCCAAAATGATAATTAGATATTAAAACAAGAAGGATCATTCATGCTCACCAAAGGATCTATAAACATCAGTATATATCAAGCTTATATATTCCCCTTCCAATGGAGGGATGGACCTCCTTAAAATTGATTACATGTATATATCTGCAATCGTGGGACTCCACACATATCTGCTGACCTCACAAGACCCAAACGTATTAAAAGTGTTGAAACATGAGGAGAATAAATCTAAGATAACTTCTCTGCTTAACCTAGCAGAAGCATATTGGTGTCAAGCAGGAAGTGGATTCAAACCAGAAGCAAATAAAAATCAGACAGCAACTAAATGTGCCAAAAAACAAAAGAAAGAATATAAGGTGAAGGACAAGATGAAAAGGCAAGAAATGTGGAAATGCATAAATATAGTTGCAATTATAGAAAACTTCTGGAAGAACCTCGTGTTGATCAGGAATGAATGCAGGAATGGTTAAGGAGAGGTGAAGTCAAACCAAGAGATGAATGGTTAATATTAGCAGCCAAGATAGTGGACTGCATACATGCTGATTTACAAAGTCCATTGAACATGTAGGAGAAACAGACAAATGTAGATTTTGTAAAACCAAATTAGAAACAGTCACACACCTCGTTGCTGGTTGTGACATACTAATGGCAGATGGACTGTATACTGAAAGGCATAATAATGTGGCAAGACTGTTACACTGTGGATTGTGCAAACATTATGGCATTGAAGTGGCCGAAAAACACTGGAAACAAGAGCCACAGAGCATCATTGAAAATGAGGAAATCTACATCACATGGGATTATCCATTACCAGAAGTTCAAAAGATAGATGCTAGAAAACCAGATATTGTGGTCCAAGAAAAGAAGACAAAAATAACATTGATCAATGAAATAACCGCACCCAGTAACTACAGTGTCCTGCGTACAGAGACACAAAGTTATAAAATATCAGGATTTGTAAACAGAAACTAGAGCAATGTGGAAAAATGATACCCAGATAGTTCCAATAGTAGTAGGAGCAACAGGTCTTATAAAAGATATGTTACCAATACATGTAACTCCATAAGAAATGCAGAAGGAGTCATTACTTGGCACGTTGCGGGTGCTGCAAAAAGCATTTTTGGCTGACATCAAAGAGTGAAGCAATACTAATTTCATGAACTTTAATTGTACTTTGACTTAGGAATGGGATCCATTCCTGCCATCGTATTAGAAACCCAAAAGATTTAGAGAAATTAAAAAGAGACAAAGTAATACTTTCACTTAATTCAAACATAATCTGAATGATTAGATGAGGAAATTGGAAACTCATCCCTGGAGTAGCACCCTTGTCCATAATGCAAAGAGGTAACTTGTAAGCATTCTGGCCACTCTGTGTTATTCATATTTAAGTTACAAGGGCTTATAAAACTTCATGGAAATGCATGGTTAGGTTTCTAAATATCCTCCATGGTCGATAGACTAGCAAGAAGCTATAAACCTATGAAAGTATGAAAGTGTTTAATTAATTTGTTTCAGTAACTGGAATGCTCTGCCAGAGAAGGCACAAAATAGTGACAATCTTCTATTATTTCATACTTGGCTAAATTCTTAGCTTGCACAAGTGTGGCTGTGCTAGGGATCCCATTTAAGAAAATCTGTAAATATTCTGGGGGGGATTAAGTAATCATCCGTGTAAAACTAAATAAGTCTTACACAGAAATGGCAGTGTAACAGGAAGACGTCAGCACGCCATGCATATTCATGAGGGTGCACTGACTCAACTGGAAGGCTAACACAGATTGTGTAAGACTGCAGGGGGCGTGTTGGACTGCCGAGCAGTCCAAATATCCATGCTCCTGCAACAATATAAATGTTAAAATGACAACTGCAATGAGCGAGTCCGCTGAAATGTACACATAGCAAACACTACACATCCCCACATATTAAACCCCTTTGTAATTGTAAAATGTAAACCTAATTATTTTTTTTTTATAATTCCTGATATAGCTGCCCGTACTTGTGCGTGTTTGTGCGGGTGTGCCCATTGCTAAGCTACAGGCAGCAATTTTGACATTGAAGAGCATAATAAGAAATGTATATGCAAATGAAGCCAAATAGCAATAGCGTAGTGGTGAAGCCATCGCACCAAGAGGAGGCATTCTGAGTTCGTGTCCCACCACTCTCCTTCATATTTTATGTCTGCAATTAGTATATAAAACAATTCCTGATATATGAATGTAATTTTAGTAAAAAGCATTGAAATGGCCTATGTATTAGTAAACAAAATGCATACATATAAATAAAAGAAGGTGATCAGCAATAAGGATATTGACATATAATTGCCCATAGCTAAGCAGTGTTGTACCCAGCGCAAAATAGTTGCCCATTGCTAAGCAGCGCTTTACCCAGTGCAATATAGTTGCCCATAGCTAAACAGCGCTTTACCCAGTGCAGTATAGCTGCCCATAGCTAAGCAGTGCTTTACCTAGTGCAATATAGTTGCTCAGAGGTAAGCAGCGCTTTACCTAGCACAATAGGTTTGCGCTGAGCTGCACACTGCGCTAACCAGTGCACCGTCGGGCAACATCGGGCAACATAGAGCAATGTAGAGCAAAGTTGAGCAAAGTCGCCTAAACACAGCCACACCCACTAGCCTGTCTGGACAGTAGTAAAATAAAACACAATGACAAGGCTCGAACCTGGAACACTGTGCACCATAATCAAAGTACTGAACCACTAAGCCATGAAAGCATAGCATAAATATGCACAGTCAACATACATATACATATAAATGGAAGTTTAACCATTGCAAAGCAGGTTTGCTGTTAGTCGAGAATTTTCAAAAATGGCCAATCACAAATAAGTGCGGGAAATGAGGCATATTTAAGCTCGATAGGCAGGAATACACTCCATAACTTGTTGTAGCTCCAATCTGCAGTCAGAATGGCCGGTGCTGGAGAGGGTTCTTGCTTTCGAGTGCAACAGTGGGGCATCGAGGAGTCAAAATACATGGTTTGGCTCCTTGTCCACCATCATGAGTCAAGACTCCTGCAGGGCCAGTTCCAAGGGATGGAGTACAAAGCAGAGGCTTGGAACCGGTAAGCCACAGGCATCCCTCAGACTGGTGAGCAGGTCAGTCACCACCATGCAGACCTGAAGAGATGGAAGCAGGACCAACTGAACCGATGGATACAGGAGGCTCATGACATGCAAGATGCCCCACTATTGAGTAGGTAGCCATGGAATGACGTACGTAAGAAATGCTATAGTAGTCTATATAATGGATAGGTATGTCTCAATATCCTTTCATTTACTTCACAGTTGCAGGTATCCGTGCTGAGAATCAGCAAGCCTATGCAGATAGGCTACTAAGGCTGCACCACCAGGCAGGTTAGTAATTATTCTGCATGTATTATCATATAATATAACTGAGAGAGCCTAAAAAAGAGTGTTGCAACCCATTAATAAAGGTATAATAAGTCTGTAATAAAGTCTCTGCATGTATTGTAATAGAAAATAAGTGAGAGAGCATGAAAAAGTGTTGTAACCTATCAATAAAGGTATAAAAAGTCTGGAATAAAAGTATTCTGCATGCACCAAATTATGAAATGAATGAGAGAGCCACTACAAAAGTGTGTAATGTTATTAATAAAGGTAAAATTCCTGGACTGTGTCCGTGTCACTTTCTTTGATATGTTGTTGTACCCTTGCAGTATGTAAATAGTACAGTTGTATTAAGTGGTGTCAATCCACACTTGTGTAGGTCCATATAAAGTGGATGAAGGGAATGCCAGTAGCTCTAAAGCATATATACAGTCCTCAACTGTTGGTTCATGGCTAACATGTACACGCTAATCTGGCACATGAGTAGCTTGTGATTGTGTACCCCACAAATGTCAGTGTTCTGCTAGAAGTGTAGGGGTCTGTATAAATGTAGCTGATAATGTCACCTGAAGACAGACAGATATGTAGATATATGAATATAAATGAAATATATAAATACATAGCAGTAACATCTGCATATTGAACAGTTTGTATGTCAGATACAGGTCAGGTATATAAGCAACTATCAAAACCCATTTCACAATTTAATGGACACTGCCTAGTGTAATAATACATCTAGGGGATATATACCTGCAGTCAGTAGGAATGTAGAGTAAAGTTCAATGTATATATAAGTTGTTAATGAAGTGATCTTTTTACACCCTACCTTATGGTCATAAATAATGCCATTCCACACCTAAATGGGTATGTGTAATCTGAAAGCACTTTGTTGGGACATATGTCCTATTGGTTTATAAATATCTGCATGTACTTTGATGCATGTGCCCTGTTCATATACCTCAAACTTGGTGGCCTGTTGCCACCAATCAACCCTGCATGCCATTGGAATGTCCACTGTTGTTCTAAATATGCATGTGTTATGCTTGCTGTTCAACTGTTGGAATTCTTGCATGTTGGGTTAATGGGAATATTACTGCATGTTGCTACAACTAATTTGGAATGCTGTTGTCTGTTACTAACCCATATTGTCATTAATTCCTGCTAAACATAGAACATATGGGAAGGCCGGTCCCACTGGACTCTCCGCTCCTACATCAGCTGGCGATGGCACCTGGCACCAGCATGTCCGATGCCCAGCCCGGGACCTCCTCCTCCGGTGGCCCTGTGCCACCTTTGGGTGGAAGCACTGCAGGGGATGGGGCTCGTCCCCCCTGCAATCGTGGCCAGAGGAGAGCCACCCATCACCCTGCGAATGGTCCGGGCTGTGGTGTATAGGGAGAGCGAGTGTACAGTCGCTGATCCTCTATGCCAGCTCGAGGCAAGAGTCGCGTGACTCATGAGTGAGCCTGCCCCTCCTATGCAGCCCCCAGCACAGCCACCCTCAGGTCTGTGAAGGTGCAGTGGTGACTGCCCATGGGTGAGGATCTCAGTTCCACTGTTACCATCTGTTGGCTCATGGGCTTGCGATTTCCAAACATACTTCCCCATCAATTGTGTTCACCCACCCCATGTGTCATATTCCGCCCCTGTATGTGTCTTGTTTGTCTTGTCTGTTTACCTCCCCAACCAATCTCCCACAACATACCTACTTCCCCTACCTCACATTCCACTCTCACCTGAAAAAAAAAAGGTCAATCTGCTCACGAAAAAAAATTACGCCCGATACATAGCTGCCCATTTTACCCAAATGTCCACTGGACATACACACTGAAATTCAATTGGCAGTACAACATACTTCGTTGTCCTCACCCCTCTCTCAGTGTGTAAGGTTTCCAAATTCACTCCAAATTACAAGTATATGCCCAGCTGTTGCTGTTAAAGAAATGGGGAGTTATGGACCATCCCTACACCTGTCCTGCAAATCCCTACTGTATTTCCCTATTTGTGCCCCTTTTTCACCACTTTCCTATCTCCCCATTTTCTTTTCTTTCAAAGAAATTAGCGTGGGGGTTAGCGAGAGTAAGCACTTTTAAGCAGTATTAAGCAGGTTTGAGCGAGTGTGAGCATGTGTGCGCTTAGCCTAGTATTGCTAAGCGCTGCACAAACCCGCGCAAACCCGCTTACAACTGCTTAAAAGTGTCTTAGTCACCCTGCATATGAGGGGCCTTGTTCTGCTCAGCAGCAAAATAAAACACCACTGCCAGTCTCGAACCCCAGACCTTGGAAACACTAGACTGCATGAATTACCACTAGGCCACAGTAAATATACAGTAAGATGGTGCTGAAATATATATATCATGCATCAGAATGTGTGAATATAAAGGAAAGGTAGGAATGCCATAACACAAAACCTGTTCTGTGGAACTATACCAGCAGTTGTTGTGGAATTGCATTACATGACTGTGATAACAGAACCACACATTCTAGCAGTAAATACTGTTACAGCAGCACTTCAAAACCCCCACACAGTTGAGTGTGTGAATAAATATTCACAGTATAGCAGTTCACAAACAGTTCATGTGCCAAATGAATACATCTCAATAACAACTTTTGTATGGCAGTAAATTGCATAAGTAGAAAAGAAACTACATACTCCTATGTATCTTGTGTAAGCATATGTAGGGGTGAGTACAATTCTACACTGACAACTGTGTAGTGGAAGTGGCAACATTCAGGTCCGAGTACAACAATTATATCACTGGCTACACCCCCTAGCTTCAGATATAAGAACTATACCAACCTTCTGACTTACACAACGGTCTCCACAGCAAACAAGCATGGGCCCCACTCTGGAAAGCTGAAAGGGCTATGCCTACCTGACACAGCAATTTATAGCATTGGGTTGCTATGACAGTGAGTACTGCAATTACCATACAGCAGGTTGCATGCAATTACCAAATGGTGGCCACCAATTGGTGCAGAGGCCATCACATGCACATGTGCAGATACCTATAAAAGCATGCTGTACCTGCTGGCCACACATGCAATCAGCCCATTGCAGATGGAGAGAGAGAGAGTGAGAGAGAGAGAGACACAGAGACAGAGAGAGTGAGAGTGAGAGAGACTCCCACCCCCACCCACACCAGTGGAAAAAAAAATATAGTAAAAAAAAGAAATTTAAACATAAAGAAACAATTCTTACATTCAGCCAAAGAGACAGCTGAGTGAATAATATGAACGCATACAAATGAAAGGTATGTAACAGATATGTATTTACTGGCATGTAGTAGATGTATTTGAAGACCACTCTACATACTTTGAAACATCAATGTGTGGCAGCAGTACGTATCTATGCACAGACGCCCTGCATAACTACTGCTATAGACATATCAGTGTGTAGCTGTGTGCAGTGGGGCATAACTGTGATATATGTAGCTCAGCATTAAATGTCAAACATCTGAACCATGTTATCTGTGTTCTGTACAATAGTGTGGACAATGTCTGTTTGCGGGAGCAGTGCATACAGCTATATAACCATGGATGTGACAGAGTAACAAAGGCATGCTAGTCATATCAATGTGTAGCTTAACATTGGCAACAGCTGCACCAGGCTAGTTTGTTAATTAAGCATTTGCAGCTATATATATACACCCTCAACCATTACTGTGTGCTCACATGTGACACCTGTTCATGTTGCAGCAAGGCCCAGCAGGTCAGCTGTGAGGTCCATGGACTTACAACAGTGTGGACCTTGTGTGTGTATGACACACACATATGTAGAGATCTGTCTGTGTCAGATATCTTAGCATCTGTACATGTGCATAGAGCAAGGGACATACTGCAACTGTTTATGAAGGGGGACATATATATGTTGTTGAAGGTTGTTATGTGCATACTCCAATGTAGGTTGTAGTGTGTGGCAAACAAGACAGCATACAGTGCTGGTATATGACATGTGGTGGTTAAACGCTGTGGGTATGAATTGTCAGGTCTGCAGTGTTGCAGCCAGAGAGGCCTGCTAAAGCTACATGTGCTAAGAACACCTTCAATGTATTCCGCACAACACTGTGCAATATAAGTACATGACAGTATACCTTGCAACCTTCGCATAATTGATATTCCCACCATGACAGGTGGACCATATATGTGCCTATATGGATATCAATATGTACACCATTGTATGTTGATATGTACGTGTGTATATACATATATATATATATATATATATATATATATATATATATATATATATATATATATATATATATATATATATATATAGAGAGAGAGAGAGACAGATGGCTGGTGACAAAGCCGTGGACTCAAGTTCAGTGTTGAAACTGCATTGGCATCCCTTCTGGAAATAACTCCATACCCATGACCTAACTAACACATAGGTGGGTAGTCCACCTAACACCGAAAGTGTGATAAGAGACCATGGGACACAGGTGGACTGTAGTCTCCCCTTTGATAATCACAATGACACACTAGTCATGTAATCCATCTATCTGGCACACTTCATCACAAAAGGTGTGTCATCCAGGGAAATATAGGTCAGTGTTCCCCCTCTACTCATCACACATAAAGCCCATTATAGAATATAATGACCCATGTGGTATGTACCTTACAAGACATGCAGAGCAACCGGAAACGACAAAGACATAACTCACAAAGAGTAATACCAGCCTCAGACAGATGCTCCATGCAGACCATCTCACAAACCCACAACTGTGTGTCGCATACTGCCTACCCAGAGGTGACCTCTGCCTAACATACTAAGCTATGTAAAAACCAGATCTGTTGGACATGCTGAACGTAAACAGATCACAATGTCTACGTGCTACATGCTCTAGGGACCCAAACCTTCTGACCACAGTAAACAGCACATGCTGGAGGGATAGATTCCCATCTCAGACACATCCTATACCCTGGAACAAACCAACTATCCATAGCAAACAAAGCTCCTAATTAGCAGATGTCATAAATAATCATGAAGATTGTATGGTAGATAGTGAATACACCCAGGCATTCACCTCTATTTGTCTGCTTGACGGGGCCACGTGAAATGCAATGACCTGCATGTCAAAGGCCAGAGTAGCGTATGGCTACGCTTCTATAGGCACTAGGGCCAATAGCCTCATACCTACCTATGAAGTGATACACACCCACATGTACATGTTTCAAGAATTGCTATGTGAGTTTGACTGAGTGTGATGGTGAATATGTTTGTGAATGTGTCAGAGTTTCGTTTATGTGTGATAGCTTAGTGGGAAACTGTTTCTGTCATGGTATTATGTGCCCTCGCTGTGATCCCAGCAAAAGATGTGTATACAATTGCTAGGCTGAAAAGCAGTATGCCATACGATCTGACATAGTCCCTTGTTGTCGACTGTGGTGCCCATTGTAGGCCAAAACAGTACATGCATGCTTATTGAGTGCTACTGCTGGCAAATCCAAACCCTGTATGAATTGTATTACTACCTCAGGCTGTATGCCTAAACAGCACAGTATGGTGTATGTCCACATTGATTGGAACCACTGTTCCGTGTCTTCCCTGTAGTCTTCACAGATTACATACCTCAGGCATACGGTCTCATAACTACTGACACACAGTACTGTAAGGTATACAGGTAAAGGTCACCTGTGTTGCCATACCAATGTGTCTGGTATGTATGTGTGATGTGTGTGTGTATGCCTGTACCATGGCCTCGGTCATTTGTGTGTTACAGGATATAGGTGCATATCTATCAACATGTAGAGTGTAGTACAGCAGTATGCCACCTATATTCACGAATGTGCACATATGTTAGGCAGGGGTCTGCCATCAACGACTAGTGTGTAATACCAGTGATACTGTCACTGGACTTTACAAACATTGCAATGGATTACACTTGTCATGATGCATTAGCATGATATATACCTCCTGTGTCCATGCTGTGCATTGTGTCGCATACAGTGTGCCATGTACCGGTGTATAGTATGACATAGTGTTGTAAGTTTGTTGCTGTGCAAAATGTATTGTGACATATGGAGTGTGCCAGGCACTGTCTGGCAGTTGTGGGTTGAGTACTGACATGTGGTGTTGAAAGTGTGTATCTTCTGACAGCCAATAGGTTGCTATATATGGCAGTTAATTGATATCTGTGCATTAGAAATGTATGTGTGCCTCATGACTTGCTCACACTTATTGTTTCATTGTCTTCCAGGGCTATGTCCCACCATCTTAATCCTGCCTATAGCACAGCGGAGGAAGAGGCCATAACATCAAGCTTGGTGCAACACTATGTCCTGCTGTTCTCTAGAACCAGCCAGGACAAGCATGAGCAGACTGCGCTGTGGCAAGAGCTTGTCCGTCGGGCAAATGACTTAGGCATGCATAACCGGACATATGAGCAGGTACGCCATCACTGCAGTGATTTAATTAGACATGTCCAGCAGGGTGCGTCTGATATCCACAGTCAGCAGCTTGCCACAGGTGGCGGGGTAGCCATCCATCCCCCCCCTCACCAGAGTGGAGGAGCTGCTCCTGAGCCAGGTGGCTCCTTTGACAACATCAACCCCAACAACTAACAGGTGTCATCATGGAGGCCGGAGTCACCCAGCAAGCTGACATGGAGCGTGCAGGTAACATGGCATAGTTGTAGACTACTATTACCTAAATTGTTACAGCATGCTGATGTGAGATGTGTACTGTGTAGTTAGATGATGTAGTGCCTTGTGTTGTGCAATAGTAACTATTAAGAATACAATCTGTGGGCCTGTGACTGTCAACCATTGTACCACTGTACAATTGCAAACACACAGTAGCAATGGCACAGTTGTTGCCACTGACAAAGTGTCTCATATCCTTGTAGGTCCCTCTGGTGTGACAGCAAGGCAGCCGACCCATGCTGGTGAGTGTGTTCTACCTTTAATACTGCTAATGAAATGCACATGTCATAGGTGAGGTGTAGGCCATGTACATGTAACACACATATGCATAATGCATGCTGTGCATGTTTGCTGTGAGACTATGCACATCCCAGTAATGTGGGTAGCTGCCTAAAACACATACTATACACAGAGCATTCCACATAATTGTACCAAAACTGATGTGGACATTGGATAGGCAGAGTTGATACACATGCACTGTCATACGAAGTACACATTAACATGCTACCCATGGCGTATTCAGAAGCCAACTGTAAGCTCACACTACAGTATCCCACACTTCATCCACACAGCACACATTACATACCTGAGGGGTAGATGCCTCACATGTGGCTGTGCGACACTCTTCGACACATTACACATTCATGGTAGGCAATGCCCTCTATTGTGCACCTTACAAACCCATGTAACAACTGGCTGTGAAATGGTGACTGTAGCCATGTTACTGCAGTTCTGGTACAGCATGGTATGTGCATGTCTGGCACACATTAGTAGCCTTGACTGACCATGTGATGCTGCATGATGATGGCTCATTGTAGTACACCCCATCCAGTTACAGTGACCACAGTAGTACACATAGCATTACCTGCTATGCACCTCCGTGTTGTGTGTGTGCAAACATAGTCATCTATACACAATATGCATAGCAATCACCATTTGTACAAAGTGACACATATATGTCTTGTAATGGTATTGATTGTATAGGTCACATGACACACACTGTGTCTGTTTGATGTTTAATGTTGCAGTTGTGTTGTAGCATGCCATGTCATGTCTGGCACTGGCATGTCCACAATATGTCCTACACTCACCATAACCACTGTACAATGTCCATGTTCAGCAATGGTATTCCAACAGGTAAACATGCACCACTCATCCTGTGTGTATACATAGCATGCATGTGCTAATCCTGTGTCCACTATTATCTGCTGAAGACACAGATGGTCTCATCACAAATGGATATCTATGTGACACACAGATACACATCCAGCCATGGTATGTATACCTGTGAGAGATGGTGCACGGAACATTGCAGAGCTAATAATACTTGCACAACACTATCATGGCCATGTACACAGTGTGTTCCATGGTGAGGCCAATTACTGAACAACATCACACATGCATCAAAGACATGTATAGTGTTATAAGCAAGGGCTGACAACACCCGCACTGCATGCTGTTGGGAAACACACATCCTGCATGCTGACAAATGTGATATAACTGTTTGCCTTGTGATACTGTACCCCACCATCACCCACTATTGAATATGTTCTGGATTGCTGGTGGTGTGTGTGTGTGTGTGTGTGTGTGTGTGTGTGTGTGTGTTTTAGTGATGAGTGCATGTGTGTGCATGTCTTCATGTGTGCATGTGTGCATGTGTTAATGTATGCATGTGTTCATGTGTGCATGTGTGCATGTGTGCTTGTGTTCATCTGTGCATGTGTGCCGACATCATGCACAGGTCGTAAAGTGTGTTTCTTTCTTCCTCTCACAGGTGCTGACCTTGGGTTGGTTCACTGCAGCAGGGAAACTGATGTCACAGAGCAAAACAGTGATACTGATGATAGGTGTGTTGAGGCACAGGCATGTTTGCCAGGGTCTGTCCTTGGACCACCAATCGACAGTACACAGCTGTCGACCCCATCCATGCATACAATCATACTGCCAATTCATCCATCACCAATGGCCATAGCTGAGGGACAGCGTACAGTTGGCACTGGCCAGGACAGTGTGGCATCCATGGCACATGCATCCCAATACAGCAGCCATACCCAGATGTCTGGAAGGGTACCATGCAGGCAGATGTCCAGGGGTTCTCGTAGGGGCAGTGCTGGTCATCATGCCACTGGCAGACGTGCCACAGGTCTAACAACGTCACGCATGTTCCAGGCTGTTATGGAGGCACAGGCACGTATGGAACGATATACTAGACAGGGACTATGGGCACAGAGGGCACATAACACCGCCGTCATTGACAGTATCCATGATCTAGCAGGTGCCTTCCATCATTACACCAAGGTCACTGATAGACGTTGGGGAGAGCCATTAAATATCCCCTGCAATGTCATGTCCATGTGTCAGGACAGTGCGGGACAGTTGAGTCATCGACATGGATGTATGCCAGCAACAGCAGCAGCTGGCAGTCACCGCAGACGTCCCTCAAGCCACAGCCGCTTCCGTAGTGCCAGTACCAGCCCCAGCATTTTTGGGGGTGGGCTGTTCATTGAAAGTCCTAGAAGACAACATGCACGTGGCTCTGGACAGTCCCAGCAGGGATCTGTGTCCAATGTACATCCATCAACCTCTGGGGATGGTACCCAGTCTGGCATAGTACCTGATAGTGTCAGTAGCACCCCTGCTAGGCACAGATACCATATCCGTGGACAGAGATGGTGATCTGTGAAGCCTCGCAGGTACAGTCTGTGGCTGTCCCACAAATACCTGTATATGGCAGCCACATGGTGGAACTGTGTGTATGCAGACACACACACACATACTCCAGACACCTAGGGCTAACACATGCCCACATGCATTACATCAACATTGCCCCATTCCAGTATTCTTCCCCCGCACACACACACATGTCAACTGGATGGCTCACTGTAGGCCTTTGGCAAACCAACAACATACCCTGTGCATATGATGAAACCTGTGCCACCTCCTGTCATCTGTAACATCGATGCAGGAACAGGCTACCATGGTGATGATGCACAGGGTGTCTTCATAGCAGTATAGCAATGTTAGCATGTTGTCAGTAGTACAGTGTAATGATAGGCTTGATGCGTTCATGCTATGATTGTCATTGTAGTGTTGTGTACACCAGTGTTGGTTCCAATTGTGTATTGTCCGGACACGTGACACTTGGCTGATGTGTGCAGTATTGGCAGCATGTGGTAGACAGTTGTCAGTATGTGTGTGATGTGTGTAGAACAGATTTGCAGGTGTAAAGCTGTGAACATGGTGGAAGTGCACTGTCTGCATGTACGTGCATAGTGGACACATGGCCAGGTCGACATGCTCTGTATTACACAGTAACGCTACATAGTTTCTATTGTTGGCCAGTATGCATTGTACTACATACATTCCAGAACCTGACTACACATGTGTGTATGACATGGTTTGACACTATGCTGTGGGTGATACTGTTACTATCTGTCATTGTTTTGCATTCTGGTAGTATACATCACTTCCACAGCCTGACCATAACCAATCATTAGGTGATGTCTTGATGACAGACACACAGATGTAGGACACACAGCAACATTTGGATCCTTTAGGTACTATACTATGCCAGTAACCACTGGTATTCACCTACACCCATTACTGACACCATTCATGTTTGGCATGTAGCTCTCTTATATACAATCAGTCACAGTAGGGACATGTCTGTCCATGTCTGGTAATGCATACTGCAGCCTATAATGCATTCTCCAGATGACGCACACATCCTGCACAAGGTTATCATACAGACAGATGCTTGTTGTCAAACCCATGCTGGAAAGCTATAAGCATAACTAAGCATAGTCATCCACCTTTATGAAACACATTATCCTCATAGTAACACATTGGTAGTAGCCAACAACATGATGAACAGGTACCGATGTGTACATGCAACCAAGTGTTATGTCATCTGTCCTTTGTTAATCACATTTCCTAAGGTATTTTGAGATCCCTCGGTTGATCACATAAGCAAGAAGGGGTCTGCATGCATATCCACAAAGGTTGTTCAACACCTGTTATAACTAGTCATCATTGACAGACTTTGCTGCGTTTGAACAGGTCTGGCATATACCCTGGCCATAGACCCTCACACACACATTCCAATAGGAGCCATAATGACTTTGTGTGACACATATGACCTAGGCCAGGGATCACTGCAGTGGCTGGCCATGTCACAAGCATACAGATGTGACCTAAGGTCTGGGAAGCAGCAGCAGCACAGTCTGGCAAGGATGACAGTTGTGTTCTTGGTGAAAGCAGGGTTCCCACACATGCAATCGTTGAGGTTACATGTACGTATATGTATTTGGCACACATCAAGCTCACATGTGCAATGCATACTGATATATCATACTACATCAGTAGTAAAAGCAAAAAACACAACACATTGAGCAACAGTGTCACACACATACAGCACACACACACTCACCAAGTGCACGATTCTAACCCCTACTTAACTACATCATGATACTAGAGGTGTATGCATTGACACGATGCACTATATACATTACTAGCAGTTCTCTTTTCCACAGGTATATTTGTAGGATGGTGACATCATCAGACTTGGCAAAGGTTAGTTTACCACTTTTGGGTTGTTTCACTAGTCTCCTAAAAGGCTGCTTTTTCCCAAGGAGAACACACACAAACATACAGTTGTCCAGTGCAGGATTCATACCCCTACCTAACTACTCTATGATACTAGTGGAGTACGCATTAATACGACACGTTATACACATTACTGGGTGTTCTTTTTTCCACAGGTATATTTGTAGGATGGTGACATCATCAGACTTGGCAAAGGTTAGTTTACCACTTTTGAGTTGTTTCACTAGTCTCCTAAAACGTTGATCCTTCCAAGGAGAACACACAGATGTCCAGTGCAGGATTCAAACCCCTACTTAATGATACTAGAAGTGTATGCATTAACATGACACGCTATACACATTACTGGCTGTTCTCTTTTCCACAGATATATTTGTAGGATGGTGACATCCTCAGACTTGGCAAAGGTTAGCTTACCACTTTTGAGTTGTTTCACTAGTCTCCTGGACAGTTGCTCCTTCCCAACAAGAACACACACAAACACACAGTTATCCAGTGCAGGATTCAAACCCCTACTTAACTTTTCATGATACTAGTAAAGTACGCATTAACATGCGGTGCTATACACATTACTGGCATTCCTTTTTTCCACAGGTATATTTGCAGGATGGTGACATCATCAGACTGGACAAAGGTTAGTTTACCACTTTTGAGGTGTTTCACTAGTCTCCTAAAAGGTGGCTCCTTCCCAAGGAGACCACACACAGGTGTCCAGTGCAGGATTCAAACCCCTACCTAACTACTTCATGATACTACAGGAGTACGGATTAACATGACACACTATACACATTACTGGTAATTATCTTTTCGACAGGTATATTTGTAGGATGGTGACATCATCAGACTATACGAGGTGAGTTACATTAGGTGACATTAGATGGGCTACAATGAAGGAATGTCTTAACACTTTGGGCATGTGATCATCAAAGGTGAGTTTACTAACTACCTGTGACCCCGGGGACATAATGACTTTCTACGTACATGCTGGATTGACACCTATGTGGTAATTTGTGTGCCCTTTGTTTCACCCAAAGGGGATGACTATGCAATGTTTGTCATTCAGCTTGAGGGCATTGTTTTGACACCACGTATCTGACTCTGTAAGACACATCTGGAGGATATCTGTCAGCTGTACACTTGATTATGGACCACAGTTACCATTCATCTGCAAACCTGTTCAGTCATACACCTGCCATGCTTCCCTGGACCTCTGAGCAGTATCTACTGAACATGTGGGTCCCAGGACCAAGACCTGTGTGATGCCATTTGTGACTGGTTTGGAGTTGGACATGGCACCCGCAACTATGAACATGTGTGTTTGATCTGTGAGCCACTTGGCCACACATCCTGTGACATAGCTGTTAATGTTCAAGCTGGTACACATGTCCATGATGACTGAGTGGGGAATGGTGTAGTAAACCCTTAGTGAGGTCCAGGTGGGCTGTGTGGACTACTTTCACCCCATCTATGTTCATGGTAACTGTTTTGAATAACTCAATTAGGTTGGGGAGCCAGGCTGTGCCTTTGACAAGGCAAAGTTGTGTAGAGTCCAGTGTCCGGAGATCTACAATGTCTCACTGTCTGTGTTCCATGACAATTGGCTCAATAGCTCTGTATACCCGGCTGAGTACACGTATTGGACAATGATTTACAGGTTCTGTTTTGGCACACCCTTTGTGGAGCTGGATGACTGTTAGTGTATGACATTCTTTGGGTACATAACCTGTGGTACGGTTGAGTCTGGACAGTGACTGTAGGTGAGTGTGTAGCTCCTTATGGGCCTAGTGTAAGACACAGTCTGGGACAACATACAGTCACATTGATGCTATGTTCTTCGCTTTGGTAAGGGCTGTCTTTACCTGCATGTCCATGACATCTGGGTTTCTGCATCCTTCTGTGATGGACACAGGCCCTTTTGGGGGTGCTGGGGGGTATACACTGAACTTGTCCCCCTGGATGTGGGCAATGAATGTAGGTTTGATGTATTCCATTCCTTTTTTCAGTAGCTGACAGCATATTTGGAAGTTGACACCTACATGTCTGGTATAGCGACCAAAGGCTTTGTGGTTGTTATTCTTACATTCCTTGGCTATTTGTCTTTCAAAACTGTCCTAGGTTTATTTTAGGAGCAGTCATTGTTTCTTCCTGATAATGATCAGTGATGCCTTTCCTTTCGTGAAGTTAGATCTCTCATGTGTTCGTTTACTCCTTCTCTTGTCTAGCTTATTTATGGACAACATACACCTGCTTATTGTCCTATTTTTGGAGGAGTGCATCTTGGTTTTCTTTTTGATGTCTCATTCCATGCATCCCTGTAGATGCTCATAGGGTGCACTTGTGAATGTTTCTGCAGATTGCATACCATTATCCTATAGCAAGAGGTGTTTGGAACTTTCCACTGTGGTCTGGGGAAGTGTGCAGTTTTCTTTTGCAAATGTCTTCACAGTGGTTTCATTGACTGGGTGTGGGTGCAGGATGTGGATGCCCAGTGTGATTACTTCCTGATCTGATATTCCCAGAGAGGTGTTTATCTCTGTTGTGGAACACTGGTACCCCATGTTGGTGATGATCATGTCCAGTATGTTGTCACCTGTAGTGGGCATGCTGACCAGCTGTTCCAGGGTGTTAGTGTTTCTTAACTCTAGGACACATTGGGCAAAGGATGTTGTATATGAGTAATTCACACACTCAATGTTTGGGTAGTTGTATTCTCCTCATATCATGGTGTTTGGTAGGACCTTTATATTTGCCATTGTTCTCCGGAATACTGAGTGAGGTTCCTGAGGAAAGGTACGTGATCTGTAGCAGGCTACAATCTGATGGACAGCTTTGTACAATCTTAGTTGCACTTGCATGGTCTCCAAGGCCTCATGCTGTGCCAGTAACCTGAAGGTGTTGATATCCATGAGGTAATTGTCTACACACCTTCCTTTTGTATTTAACTCGTGGTTTTGAGTCCAAAGGTCAGAGTGATTGTGAGTGTTTTATGTGGATCATATCCAGCAGATCTATGTTTGACATAACTTTGTATGTTAGGCAGTGAACACCTCTGAGTTGGTGATATGCGAGGGAGTATGGATGGAGCATTTTGCGATGGTCTGTGTATGCCATGTATTTCAGGACACTAATGCTCTTTGTGAGGTATTGCTGCTGGCTTTCCAGTTGTTGTAGTTCTCTTGTGAGGTACATAGCAACAGTGGCGTTGTACTCCTTCATAGTTCTAGTGAGTGATGAGTAGAAGGGAACACTGTCCTCTTTTATTTTGCATGAGACACATTTTGGGATGAGATGTGCCACATAACAGTGTTTACTGACTACTGTGGGAATGTGCTTATCACAGTTGTATCCACTGTCCACCTGTGACCCGGGCTCTCTTGTCACACTTACAGTGTGAGGTATACTACCACCTATGTTGTAGTTCTTGGCTACAGGGATTTTAACAAAGGTGATGATAATGCACATTTTGCCATTGAGATACAGCCCATGTCTTGGACAACAACCATCTGTCTTAGTGAGGCACTTTTGTAGGATGTCCATATCTTTAGTGTTTACAATGAAGGTTCCTAGTTTGCAGTCCCCTGGAAACTTCAGTAGACACAGACCTTCCATGTTAATGTTTAATTCAGGGAAGTAGATACTACACAGCCTGGGTAGTTATCTAGTCCCATGGCTGCTGTGATACTGAATTTGGAGAGTGTTTTTTACCTGTGCAGCTGTGATGACAGCAACTTTGCAGTCTTCCATTATAGACATGTGCCCTTTTATGGGTGGGAGGTGGGTAAAGTTAACACTGATCCTATCTGCCAGGATGTTGCCAATATCAGTTGTCTCTGTACATTTAGTGCCATTCAGCTGTAACTCAGAAGAGGTCTGAGTGTAACCATGACTTGGACCTGTCTGTTGGGCAGACATCTCCTGCGTAGACAGTATGCAACAGAGTACAGCTTGGGTTACATTCATTCTTGTTGCATGGGCCAGCTATTTGAGGCTAGTAATCCTCATGTTAAGGTACTTCATTGGTCTTTCTAGCTGCTGGAAGTGCCTATTCAGATTAATCGCAAGTGTGTTGTGGTACTCTCTGACAGGTCTGAAGACTGCTGAGTAGTGGCAACCTCCTTTGACCTACATGCACAGAGCTTGGCAGTTTGTGTGAACCCATAGCAGGATTTTCAGAACACTTTGTGAATGTGTTTCTGGACGTAGAGATGACTATACACATCAGTTCATAGATACCTTATTATTACATCCGTATTTAGCCTAAGTGTGTGAGCATGCCCAGTATGACCTGTCAGGATCTTCCTGCATGACATTTGCTTCATTTCTTTAAGTGTGTGAGCATGCCCAGTATGACCTTTCAGTGTGATGCTGAATGAAATCCACTACATTTCTTGCAGTGTGTGAGCACGCACAGTATACACATTTCTACAATATGTGTATGGTAAATCAAGGTGTATTTTTACAGCAGGGATCACCTTTGTGTCATAGAACAGCAGGGATCATGCTGTGCCTAAAGGGCTTCCATGAGACAGTTTGCATGGACTTATCAACATTTCTACATATAGGGGGGGCAGCTATTCTTTGTACATTTCTACCTGTGGGCACACCGGATTGTTACTGTGGGTCTACATAGGATGTGGGTTTCACCTGACACTTATACACATTTCCTGTGCCTGCACTGCTATGTACAGGACACCATTACTGTCTGCACTGTTGCCTATCATACTGGCTTGAGGCATGCTACTGTACTACAGATCTTAGCATCCATTGTCACATATATTAGCTTGCAACTTCATAGCCTACACAACCCACATCACAACCCCTGGCCTGATGTTCTCTGTCTGCATAGGTGTGTGGGTGAGGTTACCCATTTGCCTCATTAGGGGCATGATACAGCATTGCTTTGTGTTTGCATTAGTGTACAATTGTCCTGCTGTGTCTGTGCCACTGTAATGCTATCAAGGCTTAGTGGTTCTATACTGTGACTATAGTGCACAGTATCCTGGGTTCAAGCCCTGTCACGGCTTTTTATTTTCATGATGGCCAGACCAGACTGGTTAAGGAACATTAATGCAGTTATGAGCATGTTTAAGTGACTTTGCTCAACTTTGACAGAACTTGGCCAACATTGCAAGAGCAATTTTGTTTACATATACTACATATTGGTAATAGCTACTTAGCACTGCTTTATATTGCTTCAAACATGGCAATCATGCCTCAGGTGGTGCTGCAGGGCTGCCTATGTTGGATGCACATACTACACTCCCTATACATGTTTGGAAACAGGTAGCATCAAGTTAGGCATCCCTTTATTTTATGTGCGAGTCAGAGAGAGGTATAATTTCCACGGTACTGAGCCAGTGTATGTGCTATGCATTGCCTCTTTGCCAAGACCAAGACATACTGGGCATGCCTCCTTCTGCCTACTGGGGCAGGCTCAGGTTGTTCCTCCCCTGAGTCACGCTGTGCCTGTGCATCCGTTGGCAATGGTGGGGGGCTGTTTGGCCCTGCCCCATGCTGTTCCTGCTGCAGCTGTTTTTGCAGGATCATATTGTGTAGCATGGCACATGCCATGACAATTTGGGTACATGTAGTTGGTGAGTACTGCAAAGCTCCACCAGATGTGTCCAGGCACCGGAACCATGACTTCAGCATCCCAAACACATGCTCAATTACATTTTGTGTTTGTGCGTGTGCCTCATTATGGAGTTCTTGTTCAGGTGTGTGTGCATTTCTGATGGGTGTCATCAGCCATGGCTCCAGTGTATATCCAGCATCCCCAACTAGGTGACCATCAGGGATGTCCCCATTGGCAAATGTCTGGTACAGCTGCGTCAGATGCCAGATATGGGAATCGTGGTAACTTCCAGGGCAGCCAGCACACACATTCAGTATTATGCCCAGGTCATCGCACACGACCTGGCAGTTAATGGAGTGGAAGCCCTTGTGGTTGATGTAGGCCCTACCCCACTCACCGGTTGGTTCTTTGATGTGTATGTGCGTGCAGTCAATTGCACCCACTACCTCAGGGCATTCCGCTATTTGATGGAAAAGACACATATTGCTGGACAATACCTCTTGGGAATTGGGGAAATATACATGATCACTGACATGTGCTGACATGGTATTCAGGAAATGGTGCAGTACCCTGCATGCTGATGCCTGTGAAATCCCCATCATATCACCAGTTTGTCTCTGGAAGGCACCTGTTGCTAGTATTCTTAGGCCAACACATACCTTGGTTTCCACTGGGATGGGATCACCTCTGTTGGTTCTGTGTGTGAGGCGTGGCCTGCACAGTTCAACAATTAGCTGCAGGAGCTCTCTGTCCACTCTATAGCGCTCCACTATCTCCAGCTCATGTAGCCCCTGGTAGGTTACCCTGGGTTTGTACACTCTTCTCCGTCTCCTCACTGTGGGTTGCTCAGCAGCATTCACGATGGCACCACCCTCAGCATCTTGCACATGCTGACTTATAACAGCAATGGGAGCCCCTAACATTTTTATGTCACAGTTTAAGCTTTTTAAGTTTTCACTTCTCTTTGTTGACTGCAGTGTTGCAGTGTTTCTGAGTAAAACATGGGGGAATGTTGTTTGCTAAGTTTTAAGTGCTGGGCTGGGCTAGTGTACTGCCTGTGTAATTGGCTGATTCTGATTGATTTCACCTGGCAGCTCTGCTAGTTCTCCTTGGTTAACTTCCTCCTACTTCTTTTCCTTCCTTTTCCCTTTCTATTTCCACAGGGGGCAGCACCGGGCAAACAAGCTTAAACACGCGCACACGAGCGCACACGCGCACACACGTGCACACACAGCCTTACACAAGATTACACAAGCTTAGCCGGGTGCACATTTGTGTATACAAGCTTAGACGGCCTCACACAGGCTTACACAGGCACACACCTGCACACACAGGCTTAGACAGGTCTACACGTGCGCACACACACAGTGTAAGCAGCTTTGCAAGAAACTTTGATGAGAGCCATGGCGTACACCTTCAGTTTCTGGGTTTCTGTTTAGACAACTGTAGACATACCTCTCCTAGTCCTGAGTAACTCACAGAAAACACATGCCACTCTGCTCCAATAAGCTTACAGTCTTTTAGATACATACCCCCTCATGATGTCACCCATCTTCTACTCTGTTTCTCCCCTTATCCTACTCATACACTCTAGGGACATGGTTCACATAGCAGGAAATATTGGGATTCACTATCCTTATCCTCATTTGCATAGGATTGCCTACTAATGCTTGGTTATATCTCTCACACTGAGCTTCCCACCTTAGCAACCACTACTCAGTAGCCATGTTGTCTCCAGGCTGCCATTCACTTGCATGGCAGATGATTATTTTGAATTAAATCATATTTGTGGCTTTTAAATTCTTGATTTTCTGCTTTTTAGTGTGCCGCATGTTTGAGTGGAGCTGCGCTACACATAAACATCAGAGATCGAGGA
The DNA here is from genome assembly GCF_019279795.1 of Protopterus annectens. Classification (NCBI taxonomy): domain Eukaryota; kingdom Metazoa; phylum Chordata; order Ceratodontiformes; family Protopteridae; genus Protopterus; species Protopterus annectens. Next base: position 1,484,386,750 of record NC_056728.1, on the reverse strand, counting down.
AAAAAAAAATTAGATTTTTATTATTTGCAACACATAAAAATGACAATGGCCATATATTTGGCCATTGGCATGATTCTTCAACTGGACGTATCCCTTATTTGAAGCTGTCATGGCTCCGTTTTGCTATTTGCAGAATGGTACTCAGTTGCCAACCGAGTGCATTTCTGCAAATAACACTACTCTTACTCGGACAGGTTAGTGTTTCCTGGATCGCAACGTTACCTCATTTGCATAGCTTTCAGCAGCAAATGAGGTAATTTGCATAAACTAACCCTGTCTGTGCAAAAGTTGTTTTAGGAGCTCTCTTGTACGCCCCTGCCGGCTGTTCCTGGATCACTCGGCAGACATGTTGGCTGCATGGAGTCTTACTCTACTCTTAGACTCCATGCAAGCCTTCGTGAATCCGGCCCTCTGTCTTATATGCATATTCCCTTGCAGGATTAATATTGGTGTTTCCACTTGTTTGTGACTCAAGAATTCTTTCCACTGTACCTGATATAATTTTAAAAATCTATAGATATCTGTTTTATTGGTCCATATATTGGGGATAATTGTAATCACCATCATCATCATCATCACCATCACCATTGCTTCCTTTTTGCTTTATTTCTCAGTGAATGTTTTTTTTTTCCTGTTGCTCAAATGTTATTATTCAGCTTTTACTTGTATACAGTAAATTAAATGCTGAATGAATAACTATGTACATATCTAGTTCACGACTCTGTGTCTATGTCATTTACTCATCTTTGGTTATATACTGCTGTATGTTTTGTTTTTGCAATTTGGCCAGGGGTGGTTACTGAATGCAACCCGATGTTTAATACCTTTTCATTCACTTGTCTAACCAACTAATGTTTAATCCATTGCTAATTTCAGGAAACATACATATAAAAATAGGGTTGTTGCATGACCAACTAAATTTTATGCTGTTAAAATTACAACTCAGTACTGAAGGTCACAGAAAAGAAGTGCTCAAATGATAAACATGCTAAATATGTAACATTTAATTTCAACCAACATGAAATATTGAGGTAAGCAAGGTGCTCTGTTGTGACAGCTCCATCAGCTTTACTTCCAGTCATTCAGATTATGTTTGAATAGAGTAAAATAATTACTTTGTCATACATGGAAAGGAAGATGACTGCAAGTAAAGAAGTAGGTGTCAGTTGTCTAAATATATTTACATATACGGTACCTCTTTCCAGAAGAAAAAGGCTGATCCCTTTCTTTTGAAGGGGAAATGCAAAAAAATACATTTTGTATTAAACCCATTTATGGAGTTACTAAATATTTTAATGTTGCACATTTAAATGTTTTGTTTTGAACTTTCGTCTCAGTAACAACAATATTTCAATTATGGCATGTGTATTTCCTCCTTTAGTCAACATACTGAGACATTATTGCAATTTCATTGTTGCTTTTCACTGGTTTCTTTTCAGTTCATAATTTGTATAACTTGCTTGTTTTCTAAGCAACATTAGAAATCTAGCAAACTTTGAGAGCTGAAATAGCTTTATTGTCTCTCTAACTGCTGCTGCTGATCTACTCATGACAATGTCCTTAAGTGCCCCTTTTCTCAACTCATCTTGCTACTACAGTTTAGCTGTCACATCAATACATATTTCTTGGGGCACTTCTGTAGATATTGTCACTCATCTTATTTTATCATTCAAGAAGAACAGGTAGGGTAGTTCATTTATATGCTTTATTACACAGAAACGCAGCAGGATGAAATCAGCAGTACAAAGTATAAGCAAACTGGTTAACTGACAGACTACACAGACATACATGCTTACATCTCAACAGCTTACTACAAAATGGCAGTCAAGCTCAAATGTGCTCAGTATTTTTACACTTGTGCAAGCCCTTAGAAAGCTTTTTAAAGGCATACATACATATCAATCTACATCCTCCATCTTTAATGAATTGCCCACAATATATTGACATTTGAAAAGAAGCATGCAATTGTTCGGACAATAAGAAATAAACACAACATTTATGTCCTTATGTCCAAGTTGCCATGTATCTGGAACATGGCCTGGAAGTGCAACCTGATCCAGGAATATAGCAATTAGAACTGGGTTTAGCAACAGGGACAATCATAGGTGGACAACTTGCTTCAGGAATTTCAGGATTCTTCTCAGGAGCAGGGATATTTGATGGAACATCCTCTGGAACTGAAACACTGGATAACTCACTCTGAGATATAGAGTCTTTCTTGCAGGCATCATACTGCAATACAGGCTCAGACACAGGGGCTGAATGTTTCTGATTCTGCATAAATTCTACTACTTGCGATTCCACAATGTACGATCTCAGCACTTTTCATAACACCAATCTGATGAAAACCTTTGGACATCTGTATCCTCACTGTCTTCCATTCTCATAATGGATTGAGTAGTTTGCTGGACTTGCCATAACAGGGCTTCTGGGAGAAGTGCTTCTTTAGCAGATGAGCTTTCACTGATTTTTTGTTCTTGACACATGGAACCAATAATGTACTACTAATCGATAGTGTGGTTCTGGTTTGTTTCGACAGCAGTCTCTGTACAGGTGAAGGAAGATATTTATCATGAGGAACATTTCTGAGATTCAAGAGATTCAAGAAAACATCACTATTGTCTTGTTTTGACTTCTCTAGTAATTGGTTCACACTTTGAACTGCACGTTCTGCCAAACCATTTAGCTGTGGATATTCACGGCTAATTGTGACATGAGTAAAGTCCCACTCATCAGCAAATCTTTTGACCTGCTGGTTTGTAAACTGTGGTCCATTGTCAGAAATAACTTTGTGCAGACTACCATGGACTGCAAAATGATGCTTCATCTGAGTAATGACAGTACTGGACACTAGATTAGGAAGTAGGTCAATCTCGAACCAATTTGAATAGGAGTCTACTAACACCAAGTAATGTTGACCATTCCATTAGAAAATGTCTGTAGCTACTGTCGACCAAGGTAGTTCAGGAATCTGGTTTAGCAGAAGTGGTTCTTTCTGTTGATGTGACTTAGTACTTTTACATACAGAAAGGGATGAAAGTACTTTCTCAATGTCTTCTGACATAGAAGCCAAAAATACTAGTTCTCTCACCCTTCTTTTGGTAGAATCAGTTCCTGGGTGGCCATGATGCAAGATGGTAATATACTCTTGTGGCAAGGACTTTGGAACAATCACTTTTGGACCTTTCATGATGATACCATCATCAAACAAAATCTAATTTCTGTAAGGAAAATAAGGTTGCAGGTCTACTGGTAAGCAAGACTGCTTTGACGGCCATCCTTGACTGATAAAGTGGTTGAGCTTCTGAAGAACTGGACCTGAGGCTGTATGATGTCTAAGCTCATCAAGATATGTGAAAGAAAAATGTGTCACTTCCATGACTTCAAAATCAAGTTTCTCATTTTCATGCTGTCCGGTGGTATTTCTGGGGGATCTGGATAATGTATCAGCAAGATAAAGAAGTGTGCCTTTTGTGTAGACAAGACTGAAATTATACTTATGTAATTTCAACATCATGTGTTGCAATCTGGCAGGAGCTGTATGTATAGCCTAGCTCAAAATAGTGACTAGAGGTTGGTGAGCTGTTCCAGTCTGGCTAGGTTTACCATAAATATAATCATGGAATTTCAAACATGCAAACACAATTGCAAAGAGTTCTTTCTCTAGCTGAGCATACTACATTTTGGTTTGGGTTAGAGGTCTGGATGCATAGGCTACTAATCTACCCTCTTGAAGAATGACTGCACCAAGACCAAATTTTGAAGCATCATAAGAAAGAGTAACTGGTTTCTGAACATCATAGTAGCTGAGAATTGGTGGATTGGCAATTTTCTGTTTCAGGACATCAGATGGTCTTTGTTGTTGTTCTAACCATGACCAGGATGCATCTTTGCATGTCAGCTCTCTGAGCAGTACTGAAAGTTGACTCAAGTCTGGAATAAACTTGCATAGATAGTTAACCATGCCAAGAAAACATTGCAGGGCTTGAACATTGCCTGGAGCTGACATCTCAACAATTGCTGTTTGCTTGGAAGGATCTAGTCATAAGTCTGAACCAGTAAATAAATGACCAACATAAGTAACTTCTCGTAGCCTGAACTTGCACCTCTGAGGATTCAGCTTAAGCTTCACTTCACATGATTTTTCCAGAACTTTCTTGAGATTTCTATCATGCTCGGCTTCACCATTACCTCCTACTAGAATATCATCTTCTATAACAACACACGGATAACCAAAACAATTTGTTCCATTACATTCTGGAAGACTTCACTGGCAGAATTTATCCCAAATGGTATTCTCAAAAATCTGTACCTGCCAAAAGGTGTACTGAAAGTGGTTAGTAATGACGATTTTCGATCTAGCAAAATTTGCCAAAATGGACTCTTTGCATCTAAGACAGAAAAAAAAACAGTGGCATTTGGCATAAGAGCAGTGACTTCTTTGACTGTACACATTGGATGATGACGTATTTTCAGTGCTTTGTTCAAATCTCATGGATCTATACATTTTCTGATATCATCTGAGCTTGTCTTATGAGTTACAACCATGGAAGATACCCATTCAATAGGTTCTTCAACTGGACAAATTACAACATGCTGCACCATTTTATCTAGCTCAGCCTTGACTCTGTTCTGAATAGGTAGTGGAACGTTTCAGGCTGGACTGACAACTGGACTGATTTCTGTGTCTAACTTCATGGAGTGCACAGCTGGCAGTATGCCTAGATTGTCTTTAAAAAGATCAGCATTGGCAGAAAAAATAGACTGGGTGAAATTAGAGCAGTGGTCTTTCAAGTTTACATGGTGGACTTCCTTATTAAATGAAAGTAGTCCCATTTTCAAACTGTCTCTGCAGCCTAATAATGGCTATATGTGCCGTTTGACCACGTAAAATTGCAAGTCATAGCTATTCCAGGCAGAGTAACACGAAAGTACTACTGACCTTCAGTTTGAATTTCTTCAACATCATAAGCAACAAGCTTTGCACACTTTGCCAAATCAAGTTTCTCACCAGCACATACTCTATCAAATGTTTCTGCTGACATAACATTGCACTTTGAACCTGTGTCAACTTAGAGTTCTGTGGGTCTCCCATTTATCTAAGCAGTACTAAATACTTCATTCTTTGCCCATAAATCTATTGCATTGACTGTTTCATTAAGCACAGACACGCCATCAACATAAAAAAGTAGGGTCACAGCTTTCCAATTGATCAACTTGTCTCTTTTAATGTTCTCTTTAAATAAAATAATGCCACTTAATTGATTTACAAAACATTTTGAAGTGACTCCACTTATTGCATTTGTAGCATTGCTCATGAAAAGCTAAGCACTTTTCTCTTTTAGGTTCATGATTTGCACCACAATTATGACACTTGACAATGAAACTGGGTAGAGGCACATTCTTTGAATTTTCTGACTCACTCTTGTGCTTCACTGAGACTGTGCGCACTCTGGAATTTCCTAGAAAGTTATGGGGCTAGCCAATGACTGTTAGATTACAGTAACTACCATTTACTTAGCCCTATTTCTTTTAACCACGTGCTGCATACTATCAATATGAGCACTAGACGATACTGGAAACATGCATTTCTCATTTGGAACCATAGTTTTATGTTTTTCTGTGAGCTCATATACCTGACAAATCTCAATGGCCTTATTCAAAGTTAAATGACTGTCATTAAGCATAATCTTCCTCAAAGCATCATTTTAATGCCATATAAAATTCAGTCTTTTATCAACTCATCCCTTAAATTACCAAATCTGCACATTTTAGCTTTGTTTCTCAAGTCAGTTATAAATGCTGCAAAAGTTTTCCCAGGCTTTTTATCCCTTGTATAAAATAAGTGCCTTTCCATTGTGATATTCATTTGGTGGTTACATGTTTCTCTAAATTTGTGTTTTAAGCACTAGGGGGTCTTCCCTCGACTCAGCTGGTCCCACTATATGATGATTTTCCCCCTGCCCTGTAAATATGGCAGGTGCATACACAAATGAACACTCTCTTTCTATGTCTTCTGAGCCAGCCAAATTAAGCAGAATAAATGCCTTTGTATGGTCATCTTTGTCAGAAAATGCAGCTTATATGAAAATATTGTACTCTTGCTCAAACACTCTCCAGTTCTCTGCAATATTATTATCAAAGACAAGTGGAGCTGGTCTATGAAATCCTTCAGCCATGCCAATAAATTATGCCCAAATACACTCTAAAAATGAACCTTGTAACTATATATGAATATGCACAAACAGCCAGTACTTGTAATAGCATTTAAATACACAATACACTCTTTGAAATACTGCGCTTTGTGAAATATGCTTTGAAATGGCTGTATTTTGCAAAATAACTGTACTGTAAAACTGCACAAACTTGCGAACACTTTGTATACTTCAGGTATCTGAAATAACTTCATTTAATGCGAAGAAGTAGCACATGGTGAAAAAATGTGGTTGTTTTCCTTATTTTATTCATTTTATGCAATCCTGACATTATTTCATAGATTTTTTGTAGTTATTTGAATATTTTTATCAATATGTCGCTGTTTCGGATATTTCATTTACTTAGAACTTTGTTTAGAACATTCTGAGTGCTTTGTTTTATATTTTGCGAGTGATAAATCATTTAAGTAAGCCTGGATACCTAAAATACTTTTCTGACCTGTTTTTGTGAAATATATGTGCAGTACGGATACCTAAAATACTTTTCTGACCTGTTTTTGTGACTTATATGTGCAGTAGGGATGATCCATTCCTCTGTATCCCTCCACCTTTAACTAAGTGCCTTTTCTATCCTGAATCTAGATTTCTGGATCCCATTCTGACACCATGTCACTCATCTTGTTTTATCATTGAAGATGAACAGGCAGGCTAGTTCATTTATATGCTTTATTGCACAGAAACACATCAGGATGGATAGCAGCAGTCCAAAATGTAAACAAACTAATTAAGCTTACTACGAAATGGCAGTCAGGCTTGCATGTGCTCAGTATTTATACACTTGTGCAAGACCCTAGAAAGCTTCTTACAGTTATACCTACATATCAATCTACAGATATGATACCAGTTTTGGAAGTATCCTGTACGATAAATATTTGATACAAGCAGTCACTTATTGTCATATTTACTGTGAAATGGTGTCACTTGATTCATCTAAGCACTTTCCCAAGAGCAATTTGAAAAAGCAACAAACTTAGCTGCTCATATATCTTCAAACATAATTTTGTCTGATTTTCACCCAAGGTCTATTGAATTCTCACTTTATACTTTTCCTTCACATAAGAAAGATGTTTTCCATGCTTATTATAATGGAACATTTGCCTTGTCACATTGTGTTTTAATTTCATTTGAATATGAGATTGATTTAGCAAAGAGGTGGAAATACGAAGTTTTAACTGAGGAATTGAAAATGAAAATAATCTAGATCAATGATTCTATTTTACTGGATTTCTATGTGAGCATATATGTATGTAGAAGTTTTGCAGTATGATAGCACTCTTGTCTTGCAAAGTGGTAAATACGCAAATGGCACTAGAAATAACATGCTGAAACGTTCATTGTTTTAAAAATCTGTTTAGTCCATGTAGGGATACCATTGGCAGCTATGTGTTATTAAAACATATCACATCCTAAGAATTTAGCATTAAATATATTAACCACACTCCTACTCATAATTTCAATTAAAGTCATTGCTTCCCTAAACTTTCAATATAATTAAATAGAGATCCAGCATAAAATATCTTGATTGTAAAGGAAATATGTCACTGTATTTGTCTGTAGTCGGCATTGCATAGATTATTGTTGACTGTTACTTTTGAAGTTTTTCTCGTGTCTAGGCAGACATCTGCTGTATAGTAGCTGTTTCTTTACACTTGACTTTTTCTCAATGAAGTCTAACCTGTTCTTACTATCATTCTTTCCTTAATATATTCATCATTATCTTTTACTGCTTTTAGTGGTAAATTTTGTATGCAGCTAATATCCTCTTTAGATGAAAAATAAAAGTATATTTTATTCTTCATAATGGACATCTTTCCTGGACTGCCTTTCACTACAGATACTTGTATTTCTAGAGCCCCAGTAAATTACTGAAACTCCCTTGTTTCCTTCATTGGTAATTATTTTTGTCATGTGGGCACACCAAGTTCTTAGGAAATTATATGAACTTCTGAAGCAGCAGGACATCTTCTGATTCTCTACTTTCTATTCACTTTTATGCCATTACTTCTAATACAGTTTACCTCCCCCCAATAAACTAGGGTAACCAGCATCCTAATAAATAGGAAAAGCAAAGGAGGGGGACATGCACTACTACTGCTTCACATGGAGGATGACTTTGATGGATTATGGCCTTAAATCCCTTGTGCACACTCAGTGAATTTCAAAAGGATGGCATACAATTAGTTAATGTAATGCACAGCAATACGTCTGTAAGTGATACTATCAGCTGGTCATGTCCTTAATTACAAGCTATTCTGTGTGATCTACACTTCTATACCTGATGATTTACCATGAAAAGTGTATCTGAACATGTGTCCTCCCAATACGCCTACTGAACAAATGTAAGCAGGATAAGCCCTGTTATCCTATTCTCACTCCAGGTACTTAAACCACTAGTGAATCTTGGGTCACCTTGATCAAAAGCAGCTCTTTGTTTCTCCATCTGTCTAGATCTGCCAGGAAAGCTGTCTGTCATTGGTAATTGCAGTGTGCTACAGCTTACTTATAGTTCAGCTGCAAACAGATCCTCTTACTTGTCTGGAATAAATAAATAAGTTATCATGCATGTTATTTTTCATATTTCTCACTTTCAAGTTTCAGTAATGGCAATGAGAATCTTTGCAACTTATATGAATAGAGTGTACAGTGTATTATACTCAGCTTCCAGTACCAATTATTAAAAAAAATCTAACAGTTCTTTTTGAACACATTTTCTGACAATCTGTAAACACTCCTTATTTATTTGTATATGTATTCATTCATTTCTTTGTTTCTCTGCTTACTAATTAAGTTAAAGGATCCATTTTAGACTCTTTTCTTGCAATAACACATGCCACAAGGGCAAGGGATAATACAACATGTATATGGATAATTTAGTGCTGATAGTGAACCAGTAAGATTTTGGGGATTACCTGATGAAAATATGAAGAATTCCATGCAGCCACAGGGAGAAAATGCAGAAGTCCCCTCAGGCAATGATTGGAGGACAGCATTTATCCCACAACTTGGAAATGAGATGCACAAATCTTACCAATAAACTGTGATAGATCCTGACTCATACCAGCTTGTCTATCTTCTTGTACCTGTGCAAAAGTTGCATTTTGTATGCTATCTGTTTGAGATATAACTCACTTACTCACATCAAAGTATACAATTATATATGTGCATGTCATTAATTGACAATTTCAAATTATTTTCTTCTTCACATCAATATAAAGCTATCTTTTTGAAATAATTTTTGAATTGTGATACGTATTACTGTTATATTCAAACTAAACTTCAAAAGATTATGATTGATACATAAACAAATTCTTAAGAACTTGTTTAGCATCTGTGTCACACTTCTGTCCACACGTTTCACTTTCTTATCAAGTGGTGTCCAGTGTTTTGAATTTAAAAAGATGACCTTTGTATATCATCTCCATGCCTGTAATTTTGTACATCCTTTCACTCATGTGTGGATATCACTGTTTCAGTTTCTTCTGTAAATGAATTAGTATCTTGTTATGCTGTTCTCTGGTTAAATATTTTGCAGGTTATCATATGTAATATTAACAGTGTCAAGCTCCTCAATTATCTCTGCAATATTTCTCTGAAATACTTCTTGCACTGATGAAATACCGGCTAGGAGTCTGAAGAATGTGTTAAAATAATAAAAACTGATATTCAGCAAAATCAGTGATACAGTGCATTTTGCATAGCTAAAAAAAAACACTTCTTTACAACATCTTCATACTTGATTTTATTCTATTTACATTTCAGTTAAACTGCTGAAGATTACTAGAAGTGTCATTAGAACATGCATTGCTAACACTGCAGAATCTACTAAAATATGATATTTTTCCTAAAACAGCTAGATCAAAGAAAGTTAGAGTCCCACTGTACTTTGCCCTCATCAGAACAATAATTGAGTACAATGTACCTTTTGGCATGTACTTGACCAGACACTTCCAACAGCTGGAGTGGCCCGAGATGTTCTTTACAAAATATACAGGGTGTAAACAGCATGTCCTATGCAGATTAACTAAAAGTCCCATCCCTTTACTTGGTCTCCTACTGACTAATAAGATGTAATCTATCCCTAACCTATGAGGCACTCTCAAATCCAGCTCTGATGGAACTGTTGCACATTCACAGGACAAACTGCATGAGGGCCATCTGATCTAAAGATCTAAACCTGGTCTGTGGCATGAACAAAACATGCTGGAGAGACAAATACATGTCAGAAAGATTATCCCTTCTCTGAAACAGGCTTCCTATTCACATAAGGTAGAGCTCTTTTCTGACTCTCTTCAAACATAGTTTGGATCAGTTTATGTGGAATCATAAATTCACTCCTGGGGTGGTGCCCATGTCCCTTATAGTCTTGGGCAGTCTGTAAAATATTCAAAGGCCTAGACACAAATGGCTATGCTTGTAAGGGCTCTTGAGCCATAAGCCTAGTAATTTCCTATGAACCTATAAGCAAATCTCCTTATATACAAAGAAAATCATAACTATTGTTAGTTACATGAGTGTTATATATTCTTTTCACCACACCATGCTACTAACAAGACAGAGAATCCAGTATAAATTGAACATTTGTTTCAGATATAAACCTTAACCTTCTGAGGCTTGCATCTCTTATTCTCATAAGTAAGGACATTTTGATTTAGTGGCTTCAAGTGATGACCATAATAATACGTAGCTTACTACTTCTGAGCTTCTCTGCCCTGATTTCTGAAAGATCATCTTACTCAATATGTTTTTCTGTACCATATTTGCAGACTAGCCTATCTTTTGAATGTTACTATCCTTAGAGACTCATTACTGTGTCCTGTTTCTATCTCATACACTTGTTTCACTTGTCTTGTGATTTCTCATTTTATGCAGTCTAACAAAAGTCACATAATAGCATAACTTCTTGGAGACATTTCTCATTGTTTGCATAATTTTTGTTTCTCATTTTACTTTCTTTTTTTTACTGACTTGCTGCAGCTTTGAAAACTCCTTCCTTCTTTGCAAGCTTTTTAAATTGGGATTCAGTCATTTTCCTTACTGAATAATTATTAGTCTCTTTATTTAACATTAAATATCCTGCTTATAGGAAGATGTTTATTGTCTAACCATTTCTTATAGTATAAATGATTATATAGCTCGAGAATGAATTATGTAAGTCATTAAACTCAAAGTTTTGCCCTCCAGTTTTAAATGTGGTAACATAATCAACACAAGCTACTGAACCTGTAACCCTCATGTAGAACAAATGGCTCATTGTTCTTATTTCTTACTAATTCAGAAATATTTGGCTCAGCACTACAGTATTTTCTTCTACCTGACTCACTGTTCATGTAAACATGATAAACTCTCATAGTTTTCTCTTCTGTTACATGCAGACATTTCAAGCACTGTACTCTGTTTCAGATTCCCTGCATATTTTGCTTGCTTTGAGGAATAATTACTTTTTTAATCCAATATTTGTAGTTTACAGTCAAATTAACCTCAAGGTGTAGACGTCCTGAAGGCTGAAGTCATACCATTCTCAAATACAAGTTGCATTACATTGCACAGCTTCAGTTGCAATTGAGTTACATATATTTGTAAAACCATGTAATTCTGGTCAAATTGTTCCCTTTCAGGGATTGCCCAGGAACAAAGTCTGGTTAAATGACTTCCTCAGAGTCACACAGTAGGCCAATGTAGGTGAAAGGAATACAATCCTGTATACTGGACACAGGAAGAAGTTCATTAATAGCTCAGATATTTAGTTTAATGCACTAACTATCCAACAAGTAGCTTTACGTGTTGCAATAACACGTTACAAAAATGCAATAAAATAATAAGTAATGCAATGTCATGTATTTATACCATGTTCTTTATAACCCCTCTCACTCTTTATCACGCTCTCTTGTTCTGTCACTCTCTCTGTCTCTTTCTTTTTCTTAGGTCATTGTGGTGGTATAATAAGAATAGAGAATTACAAGCAGATAAATTTAGACATGGTACTGCTCCTTTTTAGTTACTAAGGGTGGAGGGAGAAACTCACAGGCTTTATGCTAGTCTGCTGGTTTGGGTCTATTTTATATTCTCGAAAGCCGACAATATCAAAGCTAATATTGCCAACACGAGAATAGCAAAAGCACACAGCTTGCCCCCCTGCTTAAACCCGTTAGGGTACTTTTTTCTTTTCTTTTTTTTTTTTTTTTGTTGTTTCTGTAAGTTCGATGTTTGAAGACATTGACCATATGGTGTTCAATGTTTTCAAATATCAATCTTACAATATAGACCCTGCTGGTTTAGTACTAAAGAAATTGGAAAGAAAAAGCCAAAGGATAACTCAGACCAAGCAAAGCAGAAGATCTGAATGATGTGTGTGTGTGTGTGTGTGTGTGTGTGTGTGTGTGTGTGTGTGTGTGTGTGTGTAGGTATATATATATATATATATATATATATATATATATATATATATATATATATTTACATATCTATATCTATTTATATATATATATATATATATATATATATATATATATATATATATATATATATATATATATATATATATATATATATATATACACATACACACACACACACACACATATATATCTTCTTCTTCTTTCGGCTTTTCCCAGTTAGGGGTCACCACAGCAGATCACCTGTCCACTCATGATTGGCAGTGGAGTTTTTTTACAGTGTCAAGTTGCCAGCCTGGCAACCAACCTTCCACAGAAGGCACACACACACACACTCACACCTAGGGCCAATTTAGAGTGTCCAATCTACCTGCAGCATGTCTTTGGGATGTGGGAGGAAACCGGAGCACTTGGAGGAAACCCACACGACCACAGGGAGGACATGCAGACTCCGCACAGAAGGCACCCCCGCCGAGGATCGAACTGGGGAACCTCTTGCTGTGAGGTGGCAATGCTAACCACTGCACCACCATGCACCGTGTGTGTGTGTGTGTGTGTGTGTGTGTGTGTGTGTGTGTGTGTGTGTGTGTGTGTGTGTGTGTGTGTGTGTGTGTGTGTGTGTGTGTGTGTGTGTATGTGTGTCTGTGTGTGTGAATATATATATATATATATATATATATATATATATATATATATATATATATATATGTCTACTTTATTTCATTGAAAGCTCATTTCACTGAATTTCAATTCACCCTGCCCAAATCGCTGAAACTCAAATTACTGAAAACTCATTTCAGTGAATCTCATTTCACTGAAGTGAAGTACTGGCACTGTGTAGAGTACTGTAAGGCAAGCAAAAGGTATATGCCCTTTTCCCCACTGTAGTGTGATCCTGGAGTTAGTATACATAGTTAGGGAGGAGGGGGCAAAGCCCACCACATTGATGGGTATGGGGGGTGTAGCCTCCCACTCAGTTTGGGTATGTATTGTCTTCTGGAAAGAGTTAGTAATTGGTGTTGTAAGTATGCATGTCTATGGTTTAAAATCTATTGACTTGAATCTTTCAGTGAAATATAAAACCAAAACTAGGTGGGGAGCTGTGCCCACACTCCAGCTATATATATTTACTCCAGGATAGCACTACAGTGATTTGAGCTTTCAGCAATTTGGTGTGAGTAGTTTGAAATTTAGTGAAATGAGTTTTCAGTGAATGAAAGTAGACTCATGTATGTATGTGTATATATATATATATATATATATATATATATATATATATATATATATATATATATATATATATATATATATATATATGGGTCCCCTTCAGTAGATCGAACATATAACAAGATCAAACCTCATATGGCTGAGACCATATATTCAAACTTGTAAATGTTCGATCGGACTGAATGGAGATCTCTGTACAGTGCAGAACGGGAAGATTTCCCTTTTCCACAATGTAGTGCAATCTCGGAGTTGGTATATTTAAGTAAGGGGTGTGGGGGGGTGAATGCCCCCATGTTGGGGGTGAAAAGGGGTGTAGCCCTTCAGCTACAGATGTTTAGTTTTGTTTTTTTGTCGTTTTTTTTTCTTTTTTCACTTCAGTGTTCGAACTATAAATGTATATATTATTCCATCACAGAGAACTGTGTTAGTTGACATTCTTAAAGAACTTAAGTTGTTTGGTAGCAACTTAACTTTAAAAACTATGTTTAAAGGACAGACGACTAATAATGTGAATATTTTAAAAATACCAGTGCCTTTGTACCTAAATTACATCCTATGGTAGAAGCCTATGTGTCAATATGTGAGAAGCAAATAAAGAAAGCATTTAATTCAGATAGAACTGTGTTTTATAACTTGAGTAATGCAGAATCTGATGATCTATATGACCTGAGGGAAATGCATTCAGTGGAAATTAGACCTGCAGATAAAGGACGGGGGAATTGTGGTTATGGATAGGGAATTTTACATCCAGCAAATGATGAAACTACTGAATGACCATGAAATCTATGCCTGTATCTCAGTAAATATAGTAAAATGTGTTATAGACAGGATTGCTGTTGTTTGACTTGCTGACTACAAATTTGATAACAGAGGATTTATTTGAGTATTTTAATGTAGAAACTCCCACCATTCCAGTTACATATGGCCTTCCCAAGGTATATAAGGATATCATATGTCCACCTATGAGACCCACAGTGTCTAGTAGAGGTTGGGAAACAGAAGCCATGTCAATATATGTAGAGAATAACCTTCATCCAGTGCTTGAAAAGTGTGAAACAGTATTGCAAGGCACAAATTATTTTCTCCAAACATTGTATAGAAAGACAATTTCGATAAATAAAGAGTATCTGTGTGTAGCCTTAGATATTACATCACTTTTCACAGTGATTACAAATCAGTGGGGAATAGAGAACATTAGGAACTTGCTATTTTCTAAATGAGTTTTCTCCAATGATCAAGTGAAACTGTTATGCAGTCTGCTTGAAATAATTTTGGATAATAATGTTTTTGTTTTTAAAGAAGATTTTTACCTACAAAAGGTTGGCATAGCTATGGGCACAGCTTGTGCAAACAGCTACACCAACCTAACTTTAGTTCGGTGGGAAGAAACATTTCTACTACAGAGAAATGAATTTAGTAATTATGTTCTGTGATATGCAGGTTTTGTGGCTGACATGTTTATTAAATGGGAAAAATCAATAGAGATGCTGGGAGATTCTCACAGTACCTACACACAACAACACCATTTTTATTATTTACCTGTAAGTACTCAAATGAGCAGATAAAATTCCTTGATGTTCTAGTGAAAAAATCAGAAATGGGGCAGATGGCTACTAGCCTGTATAGAAAACCAAGTAGAAAGAATTTCATATTACATAAAAACAGCATGCATCTAAGACATGTTAGCAAAAACGTTATGAAAGGGCAGTTCCTGAGAGCCTCAAGATTACATAGCAAAAATGATGAGTTGGAGAGATCCATGGAAGTGTTAAGGAGAACTACTTGATAGAGGATATAACCAGACAGAAATAGACACCACCATAGAAGGAGTATATAACCAGACAGAAATAGACATCACCATAGAAGGAGTATATAACCAGACAGAAATAGACACCACCATAGAAGGAGGATATAACCAGACAAAAATAGACACCACCATAGAAGGAGTATATAACCAGACAGAAATAAACACCACCATAGAAGGAGTATATAACCAGACAGAAATAGACACTGCCATAGAAGGAGTATATAACCAGATAGAAATAGACACCACCATAGAAGGAGTATATAACCAGACAGAAATAAACACCACCATAGAAGGAGTATATAACCAGATAGAAATAAACACCACCATAGAAGGAGTATATAACCAGACAGAAATAGACACCACCATAGAAGGAATATATAACCAGATAGAAATGAACACCACCATAGAAGGAGTATATAACCAGACAGAAATAGACACCACCATAGAAGGAGTATATTACCAGACAGAAATAAACACCACCATAGAAGGAGTATATAACCAGATAGAAATAAACACCACCATAGAAGGAGTATATAACCAGACAGAAATAGGTACCACCATAGAAGGAGTATATAACCAGACAGAAATAGACACCACCATAGAAGGAGTATATAACCAGACAGAAATAGACACCACCATAGAAGGAGTATATAACCAGACAGAAATAGACACCACCATAGAAGGAGTATATAACCAGACAAAAATAGACACCACCATAGAAGGAGTATATAACCAGACAGAAATAGACACCACCATAGAAGGAGTATATAACCAGACATAAATAGACACCACCATAGAAGGAGGATATAACCAGACAGAAATAGACACCACCATAGAAGGAGTATAAAACCAGACAAAAATAGACACCACCATAGAAGGAGTATATAACCAGAAAGAAATAGACACCACCATAGAAGGAGTATATAACCAGACAGAAATAGACACCAACAAAGAAGGAGTATATCAAGAACATCAAGGGAAGGGAAGACCTTACTTCTCAGAACAAACTACAAGAGATAACCCTGAAACTGACTCCAGGGATGAGAAACTCAGGTTCCCCATTACATATGCAAGTGATGTCAGTCAATTTTGTAATATATTTAGGAAGAACTGGAACATATTGTTAGCTACTAAAGAACTTGAAGGAGTTATAGACTCTGGACCTCACTTCTCATTTACAAACAAAAAAAATCACTTAAAAGCAGCTATGTTATAAAGTGGGAATTTCCTTTTCTGCAGAATGTTGTCTAATGTACAATAATGAAGTAAAACAGTTTGTTTTCTGAAAGGGAATGTCCTGCTCATCATTAAACCAAAGTAACCCCCACTACTCTCCCTCTCCCCAACAGTCAGTCTGACTAGGGTAAGTGTCATTTCGGCCATGTTGTACGTCCAGCTAGAAATACTTAGGAACAAATAAAGTCCAGCAATTCTTTTTACTTATATTTAGTTATTTCTCACAAAAAAATCCTTTTATAATAATTAAAAAAGCCTTGCAACGTTTTTATTGCAATGATACACAATTATTTATATCTGTAACTGCAAGTTTTATTTCATAGCTGTATTACATGCAGTCAGCATTACTGATATTTGAACATTATTAATACATTTACAGACCTACTTATACAGATTACTATTTTCATATTCTTTACTGACATTTTCATTTATAACTGTAACCTTTTAATACATAGTAGTATTTTCTCTTTGTCATGCACACATGGATGTCTGATTACATAAATACTATTCCTCTTTTTTTTTTTTTTTGCATTTTTGCATTTCAGAATGTCACCTCAAATACATATTTGCACGTAATGGCATCTGACTGTTGAAGTACATGTACTTTTTACAATTTTTCTACCTCCCATTTCTATTTTTCTAAATATATGTCTGTCTATCTATCTATCTATCTATACATGAAATAAAAATTGTACTTACTGTAGAACCCTGGCCTCCTTGCCTGAACCTGGTCAACTCACTCAGCCATATGGTCAACACTGCACTTTTGGAAGTCATCATGCCTGTGACAGCACTGCCGAATGGAGCATGTTATAGCTGTTAGGGCTGATAGGTGGACACCTATCTCCAGCGAGATATCTATTTTCTTCCATGTACTGGTATGTGAGCATGCCTGGATCTTTGCCAGGTATGAGTCATGCAGAAGGTAAAGCATACTTAAGGACTCTTTCTCAGTCCAGGAAGAATGCAGCCTCATGCCTTCAAAGGTGCTGCTGTCATTCAAACAGCCATAACCAGAATGAGGAAGATATGAGAGCTGTATTAAGCAGGATTAGAACCACTCCCTGCTGAGTGTAACATCACCTTGACTAACCATTTTTATTAGCATGCTCATTAGAACAGGTATTGATGACATTGGCAGGTTTGGTATAACCAAAAATGCTTTGTCTCACACTTTTTTTCATAAAGGGAAACACTTACCAGACCATACAATTACTAATGGATTATTCCTAAATTAATCTAGACTATAACAAATAAGTTTTGCCAGTAATATTTATTCATAGCATTTACATGTCTGAGTTTAGCAGAATTTGGATTGTTGAATAGTTGAGATAGGTAGTAATTTACTTAGGAAAACTCAGACATCAAAAAGTAAAAAAAAGTTTGTAAATTAATTGTTATTAACAGGCCAATTAACAATTGCTGTCATAATGTTTGAAATGTCAGCTGCAATGCATTTTGAACTGTACTGTGCATTTAAGCATAACTTTGAATGACTGGTTAATTATGAGGAAGTGCTCTCAAGTTGTTTGACATGTAGTGCTGTTCACTAAAAATGTAATAAGTGAACAAATACATCATTACAAAGCATTCATATTGTACATACATCTGAGAACTGGTTATTACAGTTCAGAATGTGTACTGTGCAGAAGACAGAAATGCATATGTGTAATGAAAGTGTTGTCTTATTAAAGTCAGTGAGGAAGGAGTACCTGATAACGTCTGACAGTACTGTATTTTAATGCAGGTGTGATTACATCCATCAGGATTTAATAAGCTGAAGTCATGGTGCACTTTGAAATCACATTTCTGTTTCTTTATTTATGCATTTGTGTTAGTGACAGGAATAGTAGGTGAGATGTTTATATTGTAACTGCTGGTGTCATGCAAGCAGTACTGTGGCAAGGATCTGACCATAGCCCTTTTATTTATTTTACTTTATTTTTCCTGTATAGTACATATAGAGAATAAGGGATCCAGGCATAGACTTGATACCTTTAGCCATGAGAAAAAACTGCGTACTTGTAGCAGCACTTAGGATAAATGGTAAACTTCTTTTTGGTAAAGGGAGGCCCAGACAAGCCAAGAGGAGCAAACAATGGAGCCAAGTATGTGTTGAAATCAATGCAATTGGAGGCAGAAACAGATCTCTGACACAGTGCAAGAAAGGGCAAGTGATATGGTAGAATATGCTAGAAGCATTGCCAAGCAAAATGTAATTTCCAGGATCACTATGGAGAGACTCTGAATCTTATTAAGTTAATACCAGATGTTGAATACCTCCTGACCATCCATGGGGATGACTATGATACAGATGATGGTGCAACCTGAATAATTAGAGGTGGCATGGACACTGTTTCTTCAAACCAAATTCTGCAGCAACATTTGCATTCATCAGGTCCTGGAGACTGGTTAAAAGTATGCACCTTTTAAATATTTAACGTTGAATGGTGATAGACACTACTGTAATTAAACACATCACAATTTATTATTATTAGGTCAGCCTTCCATATCAGTAGCTAATGAAAATGAAGGCAGACTTTGTGGTAAGCTCCCCCCATAAGCAAGCTATACTGTATGCTGTTGCACTGTTATTAATGTGTTGTAATGATTTTTTACAGACGCAGCATCAGAAACAATCAGTTCAACTGTACCAATAAATATGGATGAAGTCAGCAGCAGCATGGGTGTTGCTGTTAATAAAGTTGAGGATGATGATAATGATGCAGTTGTATTTATAAGGCAACCTGAGGGAAATGGCAAGCAGTCTCCAAGTATAATGGTAGGGTCTCTCATCTCAAAACATGCTAGTAACTCTACAGAATGTGGCGATGCATCACAGAGTCAAACAAAAGTTGACATTCCTGTCACAGTTGTACACCAGGAACAATCCTGCACATCTGCACCAGTCTCATCAGATGCAGAAGAATAGTTTAAGGATGAAGGCAGCTAGTCAGAGGCCACTTTCCCCACAATGACAACATTACAAAGAATTGCCAGACACAAGAATTATTTTGAGGTACATCTAGGGACACATAGGGCATTGGCTGCACAACAAAAAAATGCACTGTGACATAGCAAGGGCTCAAGCCAGTACAAGAGAAAGTCAACTGGAAATGATTAGAGTTCCACAGGATATGTATGAAGATTTCAAACACTACTTTGTATTGGCAGGGAACATGGATAATGCCATGGTTTGACATGTGGCATGGTAACACACCAGGCATCAGTCTCAGCCTCCATTTGTACATTGGTTTGGATATACTAGACTCAAGCTGGACTCAGTTTTACCAGGGAAAGTGAACGAGGAGCTATCTGGCCACATGGGGAAGATCACATGATATTAACACTGGCTCTCAGGGCAGTAATGTCAGCACTCAAAGTGAGCAGTCACAACACATTTCTCAAAGGCCATGTCAATGGTCATGTACACCTAGAGGAACCTCATGTTCCATGTCAAGGTCATGGTCATGCAGTGCTGTCAGATTACTATCAGGATCACACCATCTGACTAACTAACCTGACAGTTCTCATGGTAGTCCATTGTTCAACCTAGTTACACCATCATCAGGCCTCGCAATAGGAGATGTTCATGGCTCATTTAATCTGGGGCTACTGTGACTTACATTTATTGCTGGATATGTCTGTGTACTGGAAATAAAGTTTATTTGGGGGTGGGGGGATTGAGGTGACCTTATACGCAAAGTATTTCCCTTTCAAGCTATTACTTTCACCATATTCTGAAATTGCAATCTTGTAAATAAGCATTTAAATACAATCGTATTGTGGAGAGGAGTGAAGTCTATGTACATCTGTTAAGAACATAAATTAGCACTGGGACAAAAAACAATGATACAGATATTACTGTTCCATATTCTTACAGTTATATAAAAAATACACAATAGCAATGAGCCAACTACATCATATAGAAATGACACATTGAAATAATTCTCCTGCCATATACACTTAACTGCTGCCAGTACAACCTCATCACTGCATAAATGAAGAAAGAATCTGAGCTCATAAATATTTGTAATGACAGTAAGAAAGAAATCTGGTATGCAATAATAAATAACTCTTTACAGAGAAATTGCAAATTAAAGTTACATTTTTCACTGCTTAAAGTATCACTTTCTATTGCATGCTAAATAAATAAACAAAACAGTTATTAAATGTAGCATATACAACTTTTAATTTATTGATTTGCTGCCTTTCAGTATCACTTCACAGTAATCAGTGAGCACTCAGGCAAACAACTAGTAATAAATAAAAATATATATTTTAAAATGCGAGACAATGTCAAATGAACAGTGATGGTAGACCATGCTACCAAACTGCATAGGCCACAGGTATCACTGCATGCATCAATTAATGCTGTATATGTTTTTATTGAAAAAAGGAAACACTAAACTAAATGTCCTGGTTCAGAGTTCTGGACTAGATGCTGCCTCTCAACCAGTACAGCCGCATGCCGTGCCTGAGCCTGCTATACGGAGTCACTTACTACTGATGCCAGCTTGTCATCATTAGAGGTTCATAAGTTCATAGGTAGGTACTAGGCTATCAGCCCTGGGGCCTATATGAGCCTAGCCAAAAAGGCTCTCTGGCTTTTGCCACCCAAGAACATTATTTTCCTTTGCCCCTGGCAAGCAGTGCCGCAGAAGTGATCCCCGGGGTGAATTTTCTATTTCCCATCCAGTCGTCAAGATTTTTCTTAAAGAGGGCCAATGAAGAGCTTTGCTTAACATGAATGGGTAGTTTGTTCCAGAGTATGGGAAGTCTCTGGGACAGGAATCTATGCCTCCAGCATGTTTTGTTTATTGTGACAAGGTTTAGGTCCCTGGAGTGTGTAGTTCAAGGAGATTAGGATTTCTTAAAGTGTAGCATGTCAAACAGCTCTGGGTTTGACATAGCTTTGTATGTTAGGCAGAGATCGCCTCTGAGTAGGTGATATGTGATGAAGTAGACCTGGAGTTTTTTGAGATGGTCTGCATATGGCATCTGTGTGAGGCCACTAATCCTCTTAGTGAGGTATTTCTGTGGCCTTTCCAATTGTTGTAGGTGTCTTCTGAGATACAGAACAAATGGGGCATTATACTCTATAATGGGTCTGATGAGAGATGAGTAGAAAGGAACAATGACCTCTTTTTTTCTAGAGGAGAACCCTTTTGTGATGATGTGTGTCACATAGAAGGATTTCCTGACTACTGTGGTGATGTGGTTATCACAGGAGAGATTACTGTCCACCTGTGTCCCAAGGTCTCTTATCACACTTTTAGTGTTTAGTGAGCTACCATCTCTGTGGTAGTTCATGGTTACCAAGTTTTTCCCAAAGGGGATGACAATGCACTTCTTGGCATTGAGCTTGAGGCCACGACTTTGACACCAAGCATCGGTCTCTGTGAGTGCCTTTTGTAGAATGTCTGCATCATTAGGTGATTTTATTATGGCTCCCAGTTTGCAGTCATCTGTGAACTTTGTTATCCAAAGACCTTCTGTGTTGGCCTGCACATCAGAGAAGTAGATGCCAAATAGGAGAGGAACCAGGACCAAACCCTGTGGTCCTCCACTTGTCACTGGTTTGGAGTCATACTTGGAGTCGGCTATTTTTACTGTGTGAGTTCTGTCAGTGAGCCAGTTGGCCAGCTATTTTGTGACATAGGGATTTATGCCCAGTTCAGTGAGTTTATCTATAATTCCAGAGTGGGGGATGGTATTGAAAGCCTTGGCGAGGTCAAGATAGGCTGTGTACACTATCTTGCCCTTGTCTATGGCTCTACTGACTGCTTCAAAGAAGTCAGTCAGGTTTAGTAGACATGATCTACCTTTTACAAACCCAAACTGAGTGGGGTCCAGGGTTTGGAAGTTACCTACATCTTTGTTTATAAGCTCCAAGATGATACGTTCCATGGCCTTATCGACCAGGCTCGTCAAGCTAATGAGGTGGTAGTTTCCGCAGTCCATGGTGGCACCCCTTTGTGGAGTGGGATAACTGTCACTGTGTGCCTTTCAGTAGGCACATAGCCTGAGGTGAGGCTATGATTGAACATGGTACTTAGGTGGGGTGCCGGTTTGTTCTGTAGTTCATGCAGTACACAGCCTGGGATGTTGTCTGGCCCCATGGATGCTGTGTTCTTGGTTTTAGAGACTGAGACTACAGTCTTTACTTGTTCATCCTTTATTACATGGGCTTTGCATTCTTCTGGTATTAAGATAGGCCCTTTGTAGGGTAAGAGAGGAGGTAAAGTTATAACTGAACCAATCTGACAGGATGTTGGCAATATCGGTTAGTTCTGTATATTTAGTGCCATTGTGCTGTAGCTCAGAGTAGATATGAGTGTTGCTATTGAGATTCTTGACATAGCTGTAGAATGCTTTGTGGTTGTCTTTGGAATCAGTGGCGATTTTATTTTCATAACTGGCTTTGGAAGATTTTATGAGGGATCTCAGCTTCTTGCTGAGGCTGACCAGAGAGTTCCTCCAATATTGGGATTTTACTCTTTTTTGCAACAGCTTCTTCCTTCTGTTGTAGAGTTTCTTTATGGCAGGGGACAACCAGATTGGCTTCCTTGTTTTGGAAGATAGCGTCTTGTTTCTGTTGGGGTTGGCATGATCCATGCACTCGTGTATGTGCTTATACAGTGCAGTTGTGTAAGATTCAGCCGTTGTACCTCTATTTTCCGTCTGCATGGGTGTTGTGAAGTTTGCCACTTCTGTCTTAAGAAGCATGAAGTTGGCTTTGGAGTAGTTTTTGATGGTGGCTTCCTTAAAGGGGGTGAGGGTGGGATATGGATGTCTAGGGTGATTAGCTTGTGGTTGGATCTGACCAGCAAGGAGTTACCGTTGGCGTGGAACACCTGTTACCCATATTGGTAATGACCAGGTCCAGGATATTGCTGCCCCTGGTGGGGGTGTCGACAAGCTGATCTAAGTCATTGGAATTTATGAATTCCAGAAAACTTTGCACAAATGAGTTTGTACATGAGTAGTGTTCCCAGCTGATGGTGGGGTAGTTGAAATGGCACATAATTAAGGTATTGAGTTGTAGTTTAATATTTTCCAGTATCTTAAGAAATGAAGGATGTGAATCCTGGGGCATGGTGGGGGATCTCTAACAAGCTGCAACCTGGATTGCAGTTTTGCCCAGTGTTAGTTGCACTTGGATAATTTCAGATGCATTATGTTGAGCAGCTAGGCTAGAGGTGTGGATATCCTTAATGAATATGGACACGCCTCTGCCTTTAGTGTTTCGATCCAGGTTAGGTGGCCGAAAGGTTCGGTATGAATTATAGCCTGGTAATGCAGGGGTGCTCTCTGAAGCCTTGAACTAGGTCTTTGTCACTGCACAGATGTCGATGTTCATCATTTTAAGGAGTGCCTCGAGTGAGTGCATTTTGAGGTTTAGACTTCTAGCATTGAGTAGCATTACCCTTAGAGTTTGCTTGCTTGTACCTGTTATGGTGGTGAATTTAGCATTTGAATCTTGCCTAAAAAAGGCATTATAGGGATGACAAGAACCTTAGCCAGTATCCGGAATCCCAGGGTTGACAGGTGCAGGCCATCTCTAGCAACGTATCATGGTGTTTCGACCATGTCGTCCCAGGCAGACAGATACTGGATCCCCTTAGAATGACACCAGAATCTTAGCCAATTGTTGAAGTCAATCATGTTTTCCTTGTACTGTGGTATCATTCTGGGTGATGGCAGGATGCTACTCAGGGCTAGGGTCATACCTGCCTGGGCTACAAGATCCAAGAGCTTTTCCATGTCTCTTTTCATGTAGTTTAGGGAGGTACGTCTCAGGTCATTCAAAACAACATGGGCAATGACAGAGTCGCATTTGTACTTGTTGTGGAGTGACCTAAGTGCATGCATTATGTGGTGGATCCAGGCACCTGATAGGCAACTGACAGCAACTTTCTCCTTGTTAAGCCTGGTGAGTGGGACATCAGTGTGCCTCAATATAGAGTCACCTATGACTAGTGTGTTGGGTATGTTGTTTAGCCTTATAGGCTGAGGTTGAGTGGCACACTGATGTTGTGGGCTATGTGTCATTTGGGTAGGGTTGGGGGGTGGTGATTGTCTGCATTTCAGCTCTGGAGGTCTCTGTTGCTTGGGCAGATTTTTATTGAGAGCCTCCATGAATGTGGGTGTGTGCTTTGTGTTTCTATGTGTGGGTTTTGGTAGTGTGGGTTTTGAAAGACTATGTGTTGAGTGTGGAGTGGTACAGGTGTTAACCTTCACCTCTTGACTGTGTAGTCCAGTCTTGGCAGGAGAGAACTTGGCTTCCAGTTTGGCTATATAAGTGCATCTCTCACAGGTTGTAGTGATGGGTGGTAGGAGAAGAGGGTTGTCAGTGTACATGAGGCAATTGGTACATTGCCCCAAGATGCCCAGATTCATCAGGTGGACAGGAGAAAACACCATGATGGACATGCCTGGATAGGTGCTTATTAATTTAAGTACTAAGAACTGCTTTCCTCTTGACAATTGAGGAAAGTCGAGTTCTGTAGTAATTTGTAGTTTATTTAGTGCTTACAACGAGTCATAGTCATAATCGGACTAGAACTGGGAACTGCAGTTTCAGCATGGGTCACTTCACCACCAGAATGGCACATAATCATATTACACAGAATGCAACAGGCAGGTAAATGCAACAGACAGGTAAAATTCTACATGCATACTGAAACCCCAGACTTATCCAGGCACCTGAAATTGCTCTTCTGGAGGGCAAACACCTTCTTAGTCACAATATGGATTTGGATCAGGGATATGTTATATTTTTCCTGTGCATCTCCAGATGGATTTCCCACTGGAGTCATGCATAGCTCTCAACTTAGCACAAAAAAATCTGGATAAAGCCAAAAAAATAGGTCGCCAAAGTCCCAAAAATACGGGCATTTTTTAAATATTGTTCTTATAAACTTATAAAGTTTCTAGAATAAAATATCTTATATTACAATATATTTTCTGAAGGATACAAAGTTTGAAACTCAAATGCTTGTCATTATGTAGTGAATTCAGTCCTCACTGATTTTCCACAAATATCTAGAAAATCAAAATGTTATGAGGAACAAACCAAGATGAGGCAAAAATCTGGATATTCTGTGAAAATCTGGGCAATTTAGAGGCATGGAATCACAAGATGTGCCTTAAGCAGATATCCAGCATCCCCTTACGAAAAAAAGAGAGTGAGAGAGAAAGGAGAAGGGAGACAAAATAAGACAACACAGATTAATATACAGCGATTATGTTTAACATGAATAGCAGCTTACTTAAAAAATCAGCTTGCCAACAAGATGAACACTTGTCAAATTACCAAGCAGGAAGAGGTTGTAAAGTGAGCTAACTTGCCAGATAATCATGTACACTGCCAGATGCTGGACAGAGACATTGGTGATGCATACCCGTGTATCACACACTACCTGGCAATTGACGGAATGGAAGTCCTTCTTATTGCAGTACCACTTACCCTGTGGACAAGTTGGGGCCCTAATTGTGAGATAGGTGCAATCTATTGCACCAAGTATTTCAGGAAAATGTGCCACCTCATAAAAAAGCATGCATAGTCCGAGCTCAGTCTTGAGGTGTCACCATGCACTAATACTGATCTACATGTGCCAACACTACATCCAGGAACTCCTTCAATGTCCTTGAGCCAAAAATCTGTGAAATTCCTAAGGTGTCCCAAGACTGTCTCTGGAAAATCCCTGTAGCAAGTACAGAGAGGCCTAAACACACTTTGTTGTCCACAAGAATTGGAAGCCCACACATTCCTCCACTGCCCCTATGGTGTTTAAATATGCCAACCAAAACCTTTATATTGTCTCTGTTCTTAATTATCAAAGTTATAATGAGTAATGCTTTGCTTATATTTCTGCCTTCATGATCGGTGAGCACCACTAGTGGGAAAGTGGTTTTGACCTGGCTAAAACAAACAGCTCTGACCTAGAAATAGCAAAGCTTTCCACAAGAGATAGCATTTTGATCAACTGCAATTCTGATACATTTGGTAAGGCTTCACTTTTTATACCGCATCTGCGACAACTAAAAGAAAGTGGGAAAGCTGGCTATGAATTGCAACTGGAGTAAAATAGCATTAATTAGCATAACAACATTTATATCACTTCTTATTACCATATCATTATCTGCTCATTTGCATAAGTACAATTGAGGATACCATAAACTGGTATAAATGGCCTCTATGAATTGTGGCACAGCTGCATCTGTCTGCGCTCGCTCCAAAATTCCTTTTTGTGATAATGACTATGAATACCACCCTTAATCTGTTACATTAATCAGCTGTTACTTTCAACTGTAAAAATGATAGGAAAGCAGAGTTACATCTAACAACCAATAAATTGCGTGTCTCACTGTTTGACAACAGTCACTACTTTATGGTTAGTACTGTATAAACTTAAGCTAGATTAGGCATAAGAAGTTCAACTCAAACATTCCTGTTCTATTTGGCATTGTATGTTTTATCAGGCTGCCTTTTACTTTAGCACATTCTTCTGAATCATGTAATAATGTTTATAAAAAAGTACTGTAGTGTAGATATGCCCGTGACCTACAGTGGCAGACTATAGAAGAATCAATTCACAAAGTTTCAGGGTGGGGGTTCAAACATTAGACTCAGACGATATTTGCACTCATAACCCAGCAAGTAAATTTTGAAGATTGTCAACTTGGAGATTATCCAAAATGATACTGATGTCTTACTTATGTCAGATATGAAACACAGAGTTTTTTTTTTTTTTTTTTAACCCAATGGAGCACTTACCTTCTGAATTTCTTTTGTTGGCCTCTGAAGATGTAATAGTAACATATGATGACCAGTTGATTTGTTAATGCTGGTCTTTACCTTGCTAAAGGTTTGGACACTACTCTACATAAATTAATAAATGTCCATCCACAGGTAATTAAATGGGTAGGACAGTGGTTCAGCAACAAAATGCAACAAGTCAGGGTTGTAGATTACCCATCATTCTCAAGAATGTTAGTAGTATTCTCCACAAGGTTCTGTACTAGAGACAATAACTTTTGGACTATTCCAAGAAGTAAATGTGGGAGTGTACAGGTAACCAAACATGATGGCAATTGCAAACTGGTTAACATATTTGCTTCAATAAAATGTATCAAAGTTCACAAATACAATCTGCAAGAATCCACTCTTGCTGTACTAGTAATGGGGCATGCCTTGAATGTCAGCAAATGTAGCATCATGTGACTGCAAGAAGGGCATCATTTTTGATAACAAAAGAAATGGTCACGTTATAGAAAATTATAATATTCCTAAAGGCATGGAAGTAAAAAGTAGACAGCAGATTAAACTTTTGTGTATATGCACAACACAAATCTAAATGACAAAATGTGAGCTCAATTCAGTATTAACCATTATTCATATTACCCATTCAGAAGAACTGGCGTCTTGGCAATATGCCACCAGATGTTCAAATATCAGTTTGAAATTTGACTAGTGTGCATCTGATAGAACCAGAAAAGTATATTCTGTAGCCTATGAAATTCTAAGTGCTATTTCTATTCAATCCAGAGAGAATTTTGTAATACATTTTGCCTGATTAGCAACAACACTCTTTGTGAATTACACTGCTGCACTTTATAGGCTTTGAACAACTCAAGACATAATTACTGGAAAAGATTCAAAAATTAATTGCTTGAAATAATATTGGGTTACAGAACTTGAACTATTAGATAAAGGAGCTACTATTATATTCTGTTCCTTACAGATTGCTAATAGCTGACCTCTCCCTAATCTTTAAGACAATCTCTGATCTCTTTTTTTATATGAAATCCAATGCCTGGAACATATTAAAAATAAATTTCAGTAATAGAAAGGTGTGAGATAGGCATCAATGCACAGAATGTTTGTATTTCTAAAATGGCCAGCAACATTTTGTTGTAATATTCTAATCTGTATACAGGTTTGGGTTGTTTATACAATGCATATCACACAATGTTTTCATGAAATTTTACCAGTCATTGATGTACTGAGGTGGGTATCAGCTGCTTATTGTGTTAGCAATGGGCAATAAATGAAGCACATGGAAGCTACAAGAGTTATAATCAGACAAACAGAATTCTTCAAATTAATTAATTAATGGCTTAGAAATAACTGTGAAGAAGGACAAATTAACAATATGCATAGATCCATGTAACCTTAAGAAGTGGATCAAAAGCATGCAGCTACCTTAGACACCTTGCCCATTTTTGGTATGAATCAAGGGCTTTGTCAGTTTAAGGTGGATTAATCTAATTCCAGATTATCATATGCCAAACCTTAAAGCAGCTCTTGCTAGATATACATTGTTGAGGTTATATTTAACATTTTATTGCCTTGAGAAGTTTTCCAGGGTGCTAGAACAAGTCTATTGATGGTAATAGTTTGAACAGTCAGCATAAATAATGATATTCTATTCTGTCACTCTGTAAACCAAAACAGGATATATGTCAAACAAGATTACTAGATGGACTGAGATTTAACAGTTTAAAGGTATATAGAAACACAGCCCTATCTTGTGTGATTTATCTGAAGTACTTAGTATATGCTTGTCTTCAGAAGGTCTTAAAGCATGCAAAAATCTCATGACAAACCATCTCTGTTACAATTCTTAGGCACTGCATAATATCTACCCTAGTTTACTCCTAAATCTCTATGTAATGCCATCACTCAGAGGATACATGAGCATGATGTAGCTTTATATTGGTCAATTAGCAAGATACGATCTTTGAAATGGTTATATTTTGAAATGGGTATTAAAGCACCTGCACTCAAGTTCTATGATGTGATACAACCTAATAGTTTAGATACTGGTCAGAAGGGTCTAACTGCAGTGTTATTAAAAGAGGGCTGACCATAAGAGCTATAATTGATGACCCTGTGTTATTTTTAGTAAAAAAAAAAAAAAGATGCTTGCACAGTTGTCAAACATTTCATGATAAAAATAATTATAGTGAAGTTAGACCAAAACCACCTTAGCCTGATTTTTTTATATGTTTTTACACAACGTATAAGCACATCTTCAAAGTATATTACTGATTTTGTAGAAAATGTCTCCAAGATCGGGCTAAGTCTTGGAAGTGCATGGTTGACTATGACATCCCGAGCAGAGTATGCTTGCATGAGTACAAGTAAGATTGTTTTGTCAATATCTGGAAAGCTTATGGATTGTTTATTATATGCTACAGTCTACTAAAAAGTAACAAAAGATAAGAGATGCTGTCGAAGATAACTGAACCTCAGTTGCTGTGCAACATTGTCATGGCAGGATGTATATCATTACCTCTCACTTTCCCTAATAAAAGATTGCATGTCTTCAAGCATTTTTATTAAAAGGTGACACAGTATATAATTCCAGCTCAGCTATGGGATAGTATACAAATTAAAGAGCATTGGTGACATTTAGCTAAGATCAATTTCCCATAAAAATCTTGTGATATTGAATACTTGCTTATATAGTTTTGGAGCTAGGACACCTGATGTGAAACAGTGAGGTATGTTATATTTGCAATAGTCAAACTCAAAAAGATGAAATGATACCTCATGGCTTTCCATCTTTACTGTGGCAGAAAGTGGGATTCAGCTTATCCAAATATAAGCCTTACATTTTTCTATGCATGGCATATTAATCCTTTTTTTCTCTTTATGGTTGTGTTCTTACAAGGCATAAGTCAAACTGCTGTTAAAGTATTAACATCTCTCTTTTCAAGACATGTAATTCCCAATGACGTAGTGTCAGTTAATTGTCCTCAGTGTATGAGGCAGTCATTTTATGACACTAACAATGATAATTTGCACACATTAAAGGAGGTCTAGATATCTAGAGAAGAATGGATATGTGGGACATATTGTAATAAAAATGAAAAATCTTGCCAAAGAATGTGAAATTTCTGTTCCTCAGTATAGCAATACACAATTTCAGTTTATAGCCTTATCTCCTACTCAGCAAATGGCAGGTTATCTAAAACCAAAAGTTGATTAACAATGGTCTGCTACATAGTACTCCCAGGTAAAAGCCACTATAGAATCATTACAAAGAGATGCTATGAACAGAAGATGTACATTCAAAAAACAGTGAAAAATCTTTCAGTTAAAAAGGGTGAAGACTGTGAATGAGTTAAGATTATTCTGGAATTTGGTCATGATCAAAGCATACCTCTCAACTTCTTTTCATAAAAATTCCAGACCAAGCCAAAAATAACATGTGGACAAAGGCCAAACCAAAGACAATTTTTAAATATTATTGTAATTCACATTAAAAAAGGAACAGAACAACAGACTTTACATCAAGATGCATTTTTGACCAATAAGAAGTATAATGCCCTAATAACTACCATTATTGACTAACTAATCCTCAATGATGGGTCAGAAAATCAAAATATTTTGTGAAAAACGGGGCAAAAAGGGGTAAATTCAAGGGCATTTTATGAAATCTGGGACATGTGACAAGTATGGCTCAAGTTACAATGTGTATTCCTACAGAGTGGTTAAAATCTTTATATGGTACAAAGGCTTGATATACATGTATAGAAAACGGATAGTTCTGAAAACTGCCAGATTAAATAATTAGTGAGTCAACTAGAGTTTATGTTGACATGTATTTCTAACATAAGAAATTGCCTAAATTAGAGCAACTGAGAAGATGATTTAAGGGTCATCTCAGATGGAGTCTGTTCAGCCATCAGTAACAATCAGTTTGAGTCTGCTGGTGTGTGTCATGTTCATCCTAATGAATAGCATATCTCCATTAATTTCAAGGCTACTAAGTGTGATATGCATGGGCTGCACAGGAGCAGATCTCATAAAGCTGACGTGCACATATTCTTGACATGGTTACTGATACAGGAACCACTGAGGAATAGAGACTGTATGTAAATGAAAGTATTACTTGGGTAGTCTATAGCTTTAAGGAATTATTGTGTATAAAGTACAAATATTGTGTGATGATTTAAGTAAGGGGTATAATGATGCTGGGCAATGTGAGCTGTGTGATCCTGAAATCTCAATATTTTTAATTAAGGGAAATAATGCTGCTTGGTTAATGTGAGTCAACGTGATCATAAAATGTAAGTTAATCTGTTGCAAAGCTTCTAGTTGAAAGCATTTGTCTTACATCTAATGTTTTTTACTCACTTTTCTTAAAAAAATGGCATACCTATCTTTAATATACCTATAAAATGGTATGCTTCATTTCAGTTTATTTCTTAGCACATGAGTAGCAGTTTAATATCCATGTCAGCTCTTGCATGTGCAGCATGCAAATGCAAAGACACATCACATCCTTGCATTTTCACATTTGAGATTTTTATATGAACATATCTAGTTGCTTGAGATAGTCTTCAAAAGAACACAGTCTATCAAATACTGCCAAACTGCATTATTTTATTTCTTACAACCATTATTTAGTGCTATTTGCATGGTCATGCCTCACCATGTGCTTCTTTTATTCCTGTTATCAGTGATTATTTTAGTGAATGGGTCATTATTACATTTTAATATGTATAAAATTACCAGTATCTGGCAATATTTCACAATTAAAACTGCAACACTGGCTTTTTTCCAGCACAGGTTCCAGCAGAGAAGATGGTGCTTTGTAGATATCTAAGCTATGAAAAATGATTAATGGCTGAATTTTGCAGTGTATGTTAAGTCTTTCTACAAGGCATGCATATTTATGATTTTGTAAACCAGCTAGGTGACTTATAATTAAGTACAGTGAGTGGATTAACAAAACCCACTTCCTTAAGCCCTTCTGCTGCTGATGATGCCCCCTTCTCAGATTGTGATGCAATAATTATTTATACTACATTTTCACAGTGGTTTGTTCAAAAAGGAATTGCTGTCTTTAGTGCATGACCCAAAGTATGTGCTCTTTCACAACGAATTAGATGCGGGTTGCACATCTCTCTGTCATTTGCTGTGATACAGATAATATAACTGTGAAGGAAATGCAACAGTCTGTAGGAAGCTAAGCTGAACTTCCAGTTCTGACCAGTAAGAACTACTTTGAACTTATTCAAGATTATTTTTGTTACCCATTTGTGAAACCAAACAATGTATTTCCTTTACTTCAGTATCCTTCTGAGAATCAGGAATGGCTTTTGTATGACTCTGTTAAAATCTGTTTCTCACATATTCAGTGGTCTTACAAGAAACTTAATGTACCATTATTACAATGGAGAGAGGTGCTTCGCATTCTTGCAGTGTACAGTAACTCTTTTGTAGTGATACTAATAACCACTGTATAACAGCGTTCCTTTCCAATGTTAATGATTTTTGCTCAATGCCATCAGAACATAAGAAAATACAATTAAATCTTCTTTATTGAGCAATAGAGGAGTTACTGCCTTCTCTAAAATGCTGACCACTAAAGTTCAAAAAGTATCACTGTATTAAGGCTTATTTATTCATTACTTAAGCAAAAATATTGTATTTAAAATAGCAATACATCATAGCATAATAGGTAGATTTCAATAGCATGCCTGCTTTTCCTTTTAGTTTTATAAATAATAGTTTCAGTTGAGCAAAGTGAGTAACATGTGCTTACTTTATTAGATTAAAACAAGCAAATGTTCATTTTCTGACTTACCACTGCAAGCAGGACATTTCCCCTTGACACTCTAGATCATCATGCTTTCATTAAACAAATAATGCTAGAGGACTGCTCAAAATACCTGTACTCAAAATCCTAACAAATAATGAAAAGTGTAATATTTTAATTATAATGAGACTAAATAGCTACATAGTGAATCTTTTAATTATAATGAATTCCTTTGGAGGTTGTATATCTATGTTTTACAAACTGTTTCTGCTTTCTAAATAAGAAACTTTTTTTCTAATATTGAAGTACAGCAGCCATCTTTCAGCATACAGTTTTTTAGAGTTCTTGGAGGTATAGCAAATGTCACCATTCTCAGTTTTAGAAATTACATGACAAAATTCTGGGGATCCATAAAGAACCCCACCTCTTGTGTTAAGGACTGTAGTGAAAAGGATGTCTTTCTGCAATGCAGATATTTGCAGTTCAGGGACATGTTAACAACAAAGAGGAACAACATCAGAACTGGTACTTGAATTTTTGGGAGGGTTTCC
This sequence comes from Protopterus annectens, assembly GCF_019279795.1. NCBI lineage: Eukaryota > Metazoa > Chordata > Ceratodontiformes > Protopteridae > Protopterus > Protopterus annectens. Next base: position 1,484,352,760 of record NC_056728.1, on the reverse strand, counting down.
TTGCTTATTTATTTTATACATAACATCCCTGGTATTTAGTGGTGGTGCAGAGGATTAATATCCTCAGTGAGAGGGTACAAGGTAGGAATTACTTTTAATGCTTTTGAAGGCATGCTAACTACAGTAGCCCTGTTATCTATTTTTTCCTGCATTACATTTTTTTCTTAAAACGTGCCTTTAAGCAACACTGTATCAACTATTCCTGGTATCATATGTTCCTCCCAACCCACATCTTCTGAGTTCTCTCCTTGGTGTCTAGTGGGTCCTCCCATCCTCATTATTTTTATGTGTTATTAAAGCATATAATGTAAAAAGAGTTCTCGGAATTATCCCCACTGGTGCCCCCATCCCCAATCAGCATAAAGTTTTAGTGCTGTTAAGTCAACAGATACCACTGTTATTCTTGATATCTAGTGTTCCTCAATCTCCCACCCATGTGGTGTGTAAGTGCCTTTCAGGCATGTTATGCAGAGTAATCATTGGTGTTTAGTGTTTCCCTGATCCTGTGTGCTATTAAGGCATGTAGCTAGAGACTTATGCCTGGAGGATACTGGATCCCCCCAACCCAATGTTGCAAGCCCTGCTCATTAGCCTACAACTATGTGAATGTATGACAGACACCACTATCTCCATATACACACAAACACACACGCACACACACACACACACACACACACACACACACACACACACACACACACAAAACCTACCCCTTAATAACTCTACTACAGCTAATTCCCAAGCAGACATAAACTCACAAATACACTCATACACACACACACATCCTTTTCCACAAAATCATGTGCACACCCCTTAACACTATTAAACTCCCCAGCACTTGCCTCTGTAATGGTAGATGAACACAGCATTTTGACTGTAATTATTACCATGAGTAGCCAGGAGCAATCATCTAATTTACACAGAGTAAATTCCTTATTATAGATAGTTCTGGGTTGAGCACATGGCATATTCTCCCCAAGAATGCCTCATTATCACATCGCATGGCAGTGAAGATAGTCTGTCATATTGCTGCACGTCGCTGTGAGAAAGCACTGTGGTAGGGTTGTCTCTGAATTCCAAAATGTACAACACATGAATACCTCAAAGTAACTTTTAAGAATTTGGTCTAATGAAATAAGGTGTCTTGAATGCTTTATATTTATGATAAACTATTACAAATGGATGGTCGCCTCTAACTGGGAAATCTAACCTTGAAAATGAATGTATTGATATCCTTTTGTCAGGTAACTTGGAAAAACTTGTGACAGCAATTACTAGGTGAAACACCATTCTTGATCTTTTTGACTGTAAAGCCAATAACATGCTTCACAGCTTCTCAGCAGTATGCAGCAGGGATCTTTGCAAAGTTAAATGCAATTTATTTTCTGTACTTACAGGCAATTTTCAAAGCTTTGGAATTTTTATACTTCCGATTTTCAAAATATTAACAATGCTTTGATTAACACGGGCTGGTGTTGCAAGTACTTTATTTTCATAACCCAGGAATGGCTTGGGTAACTTATTACATCTGGTGTTATTACTTTGTTAATCAATACGCATCATTCAAAAGTATTACAGATGATAGAAATGTAAAACCCATGTAAGCAAAGATTTAAAATGCATTCCAAAAAGAGCATGAAAATATTTGGAAAACAGAGAGTTTAAACAAACAGACAGTGGTACTTGAAAGCACAGCAGATAAGAAAGGAATACAAATGCAGACTGTCACCTGCCTCTTGCTATAGTATGGGCTGTTTTAAAGCCAGGTTCAAGTGGTGGAAAGGGCTGAGTGGCTTTAACTTAAATATGGAATGATGTATATTGCTAGCTTGATACCAAAGCCTTCTATTGGGAAAGGTGGATCTCAGTCATTATGCGTAGACATTTGATACTTTGATACTCCTACATGCACAAGGGCAGACACACAATATCTGTAATGGAGAATCAAAACCATCTGTGATTAGCAGGAATAATCAAACCCTTTAAAGAAAAATATGAAAACAATTTCACATTCAGCTTTCAGATGTTCACCAATCCTGTATATCATTCTCCATTATAGATGACCATCTTATTTGTAAACTGCTTTTATAACTATTTTAGCAGATTCAGAAAGTTAATATGTTCTGTTTGTCAGTTATCCATGAAAGACCACCTTATTTACAATCCAGTCTTTATGCTGAAGGAACGCATTTACAATTTACTAATTTAAACACAGAAATAGGAATAAGCAATTATAATAAAACATGTTGTTTGCTTATGCATGAGGACTAGCTTCCTAAGTTTTCTGAACTGTAAATATGTAACACCCAAACTAACTTTTCTTCATCTATTGGCAGCAATCAAGTTTCAAAGTGCACAGTGTATAGAATTCAAGCCATCCATCATTTCTATTGTGAGTAGTATCTGATTCCACTCTTTCACAGCATACTGTGTGAAATGTCTATACTTGGTCAACATTCATTTTACAGTTATACTGAATTTGTGTTTTTCTCCCTTAGTCCTATAATTGGTTACTATACCAAGCTATACTTGTGTACTACTCATGGATCTTACTTTATTTATGTTGTAATAGTACTTCAGCCCCCAGATTCTTGTTATGACATTTGAATCTCTGTGTTGGATTAAAAATAATAGTGGGCTTCTCTTGGTCTATGCCATATTTTGACATTTCTTCCCTGCTGTTTCAAGTAGTCATTGCATCTTTGTTAGTCTATGTTCACCTCACTTAGCACACCTACCTTCACAGCACTGTTTATCTACCCAAAATATCTTCTCTGCTTTCTGACTAAAGTAGTTCAATATACTATTCTTCTCTATAGAAAAATGAATCCACCGGGCACACACTATCCAATCGGTTTCCATACTCATTGCACTTAGTGTTCTGGGACTGTGCAGGAATTGCTTAATAATCGATGAAAACCATATTTTATTTATTTGTTGGTTTAGATATTTGTATTTTAATTGTTAAATAAAAACCAACAAATGTAGCTTGTGGACTCCAAAATGAAATCACTGTGCACCAAGAATTCTATCCGATACTTTAATAAAATAAAATGTGTAGCAAATACTTTAAAAACTCTATGAGTTAAGCGCTTTCGTCTAACTTGTAGACTTCATCAGAACAACTAATAATAAAACCCCTCCTGTTTATATACAAGTTTCAATCAATGAAATAAATGAAGACAATGTCAATGAGTGTGTTAAAATGTTTGATAATTTTGGATTCACTTTTATGAAATTTATTGTTTCATGTAATGATAAGAAAATCTGTGGTTTAATGTCTGAGTTGGAGCAGTTGGAACAGATTATTACCACTGATTTATTATTTGGGGAATTTGAAATGTTTATGAATACGCAGTATACATGGGTCGAGAATCAAATGAATAAACAGTACGAAAGAAAGTGTAGAAAAATGAAAAGAGACTTACAACAGTATGAAAAAGGAGAGGCCAATAGATGGGGGCCTAAAGGGCAAAATGTATATAGGGATGATGATAGTAATGAATATAAGGAAGGAAATTATAAATATAGGGATAAAAATTATAAGAGGTTTGACCTTTATAGTAATGAAAAATATTATGAAAATAGTCCTGTTTTTTTAGGGGACAAAAACAATGGGGTAGGACCACAGAAGCAGACATACAAAGGGTCGAGAAAATGGAATGCTTACAAATGGGAAAACCCACCCCAATACAAAGGGGGAAACAACTGGAGGAAGACGAGTGATCACTAGGATTAGTGATACACACTTATTGTATGGGTGACTTTAGTATATATAATTATACACAGGTGCAACTTCATGATGAGTATTTTAAACTATTATCTAAAGGAATGAAATATGTTCCGAAAAGGGACATTAATGTGGTAGATTATATAGTGGATTTTAAGAAATATTTAAGGAAGTTAAGCCTTGCCATATTTTTTAATGGGAAAAGTAAAGCAAACACTAACAATTTTAAGAAAAAAAAGTACTTTTGTACCCCCTTTAAATTCTGCATTAGCTATATATGAAAAGGTTGTTATTGATGAGATTTATGAATATGCGAGGAAGAACCCTAAAAGCAAAAGGAATCTAGAATATAAGGAATTTAAATTAATAGAAGAAATACAGAGACATAATAATTTACAGATCATGAAACCTGATAAGGGGGGTGGAGTGGTACTATACGACAAGGGTGAATATATAAATAAAATTCATGGTATTTTATTAAACTCTGGGAATTATGACATATCTTCCATTAATGAAGTCAACATTGCATATCATAAAACTGATTTATGTTTGGAAGGAATGTTATTGGACGGAAGAATAGATGGTGATATGTATAATTTTTTGAAAGTGGAGTACCCTGTCATTAGTACTATAGTAGGAGTACCCAAAGTACACAAAAATATAAATGACCCCCCTTTTCGTCCCATAATCTCTGGTAATAAGTCCAAAACCTTCCCTTTTGGGAAGGTCACTGATTCTTGGTTAAAACCCATATATAAAAAATCAACGCATCTCTTAATAGACCCTTGGGAATTTCTAGGGAGACTTACATCTGAAGTCATTACAACTGAGGCATCAATAGTAACTATTGATATAGTGGATCTTTTTTCAAGTATACCTCAGGAAGAAGGGCTGAATAGGTTCAACACCAGTATAGAAAAATATGGAGATCTAACATGGGAAAAAACATCTTTAATTTTGGAATTTATGGAAATTGTGTTCAACCATAACTATATTTTATTTGAAGGGGAATATTATCGGCAAAATAAGGGGGTGGCTATGGGGGCAGCATGTGCCTCCATATTTGCTAATATATTTCTGATTGACTGGGAGACGGAATATATTCTTCAAACAGAATGGAAAAACTATATTTCATGTTACCTGAGATTTTTGGATGACATATTTATGATATGGAATGGGAACATGAATAAGTTCAATGAATTCAACGATTATTTGAACACTAGATGTGATTATTTGAGGTTCACTTTTAACATTGACAAAAAATCCATACCATATCTAGATACCTATATAACTATAGATGAAGGTAGGTTTAAATCTAAAATTTATAGAAAAAGTACTTTTAGTAACACCTACCTACAATTTACTAGTTGTCATCCTATGAGTCAAAAAAGAAGTATTGTCAAAGACCAATGTGTAAGAGCCACCAGAATGACATTGGGTTATTCTGATTTAGTCAAAGAATTAGATTTTATAGGAAAAATGTCCAAACATAGAGGGTACCCTATAGTCATGATACAAGATATCAAGAATTATGTAATGAATGAATGGGGGATAAAATTCAAACCTATATTAGGAAACAGTAACACAGATAATGGGAGAAGTAATGTAATAAAGAAAGAAAGAAAGAGATACAGATGGGTTTATGAATGCATGTATATTGCAGTATGCTCCTGAGACGCAGGACATAAAGAAAATAATAACTAGAAATTGGAATATATTAAAAACAGATAACAGTGTGTTTAAACTAGTGGGACAAGAAACAGAGTTTGTTTCCAAGACTGGAATCAATCTAAAAACTGAATTAGAAAGGAAAATGACAGGTTATAATGAGAAAAAATGGACAGGTACCACAAAATGTGGGAACTGTAATCAATGTCATTTAATTATAAAAAGTCTGTCCCTAACATTGGAAGACATAAATAATACTACTATACAGTTCCTCAAGGGGAATTGTAGGACATCACATGTAGTATACATGGCAAAGTGTAGTAACTGTCCATGTTTCTATGTAGGAAAGATGGACAGATGCCTTAGAAACAGAATTTATGAGCACTGTTACAAAATTAAGAAACAAGATACTAAAAATGCGTTATGGAGACCTATTGAAGGGAATAGTAATTGCAATACATTTAATTTTGGTATAATCGAGAGTGTCAAAGTGAATCCAAGAGGGGGGAGTGTAAAACATATATTGGGGGAGAAAGAGACTAGATGGCAGATTAGATTAAATGCTTCCGTCCATCCAGGGCTGAATTATACCATTTCCATAAAGCCTATTTTGGAAAATAATAGATAAATGGATAATAGATGAATTTATTGAGTCACACAAAACATATTATTATTTTTTAAAAAAGATTTAAGCATTGATCAATATTATAATGATGTGTTGTGAGTATTTATGAAACAGTACACATGACATTATGATATCACGGCATCAGTCAACAATAGAGAACACTTTCACCTTAAATTGTTTAACATTTTAATTGTTTAATTAAGGCATGAAATGATTGATTGAAGCTTGTATATAAACAGGAGAGGTTTTATTATTAGTTGTTCTGATGAAATCTACAAGTTAGATGAAAGCACTTAACTCATAGAGTTTTTAAAGTATTTGCTATACATTTTATTTTATTAAAGTATCGGATAGAATTCTTGGTGCACAGTGATTTCATTTTGGAGTCCACAAGCTACATTTGTTGGTTTTTATTCAGTGGAGTGTTCGGGACTATACTGTCTTTTCGTATTTTAATTGTTAACATGACAATTTACAGCCAAAGCACAGATGAAAATGAATTCACAAACAGTGAGGCAATATAGAATTTATGATGAGGTGCCTTTAGTTCAACAGACACATATACTGGTCCAACACCTGCTGTCCCCATAATGGCTTTCTTATGCAAAGTCTGCTTTCTTGACATTCCAGCATAACAAAAAGGATTGCAGTAAATTCAAATGAAGACCACATCAATGCTGCTCTGCTCGGTACCAGAATCTTAATACCAAATTGGCAGATCTCAAGGCTCTCCAGCAATTTGAACATGTCCATGTCTATGTTGTAACAGAGACATTTTTTTTCATTGTAAAGACAACATTTCCACTTTGCTGGGTTTCAGCACTTATCATACATTCAGACTTTCTGGAAATTGTGAGGGAGCATCAATACTGGTCAGAGACCCAATAATCTCTAAACATATATTGCATGATCCACAAACAGAATTTTCTGAACTTCAAATTACCCTAAACTAGACAAATTATTAATTCACAGCCTGTTATACATCACTGTCCATGGCCAAAAATGTCCATGAAAGGTTGTGAAATATGCTTACTGAACTACTGTAAATAAGAATATGTTTTTGAGGATGATTTCAAATAGCAATCAATTAACTGAAGCACCTAGACCACAATGGCTGGGTACACCTAAGGATTTCTAAACTAATGAATGCTGTCTCTCTTGTACAAATAGTTAATCAGACCATTAGGGTGGCAAGATTAGCTTGATGTTGGCCTGCCTGGTATCATAGCTACTCGCACTACTCCTATAGCACCCTCATCGCTGGCCATATCTGATTGCCAATCAGAAATCTTCTACTTCATCGTATCTAAACCCACTAAAGTGAGCACCTCTCAGTTCAAAGACTTTCAAAGGGGAAAGCTATTAAAATGATAGGATAATTTCTAAATATGCAACAGCAAAAATTCCAGCTCTCTTGCATCATTGGCTGTCTATTATGTCAATGAATTTTACATCCATTAACAAATAGCATAATCCAGGCAGTTCCAATCAAACCCAACAATATTTGTGAACATGAAGCCAAATTGGTGAAATTCCATCAGTAATAAACAAAAGCAATGTAAAGCATACAATGACTCAAAATCTAGCCACGTCAAAAACTCAAAATCAGAAAAAATGAACTGCAGAATTCTGAAAGCTGGCAAAAGGAAGATCAAAATTCAGTAATCAACAAACCTCTGTACTCTCCCCCACCTCCATTCCCAACACCACTCCTTCTCTATTCCCCACTCCTCTTCTCTTTCCATTTTAAATACATCAGACCTAAAGATTTAAAACTCTTCCAGATCAAATTCTCACTGACTCCTCACCAGCTTCAGACAGCATTGACCCTTCATTAATATGCAAGGACTTCCAACCTTTTTTCAACTCTGTCTAAAAAAAAAAAAACAACATCATGCCCAACATCTGGAGAGAAGCCCTAATAACACCTATTCCTAAAACAACAGAAGCCACAAAAAACTCTGTCTTTTCACCAATTTCTATACTCCCATACTTGGAAAAATTCTAGAAAAATCATTCACACTCATTTGACAGACTGTATCTATTAATATCACCTTCTCTCCGAAAAGCAACATGAATTCCTGGGGCTGGGGGCAGGGCATGACAGCCCTTTGAACCATAAGGGATGAAATCCTTAGCAATATGAGCAAAGGAATCCTTATCTGGTCAGTCTTCATACATGTAACAAAATCATTCAACCAAACTGACTACCCTCAGCTATTTGACAAATTCATAAAAAATGACATTAAGCAAGCCTCTCTGTCTTGATTTAAAGACTTAATTTCCAAAAGATCTTATAACAAGAAATTAAGAACCTCCTTCTCTAATATAGCTCCACTCCTTTCTTAAAGATGTCTCTTAAGGATCCATCCTTGCTCCTCTTGTTTTTTTTTCCATATTCTTTAATAAACCTGCTTTCAATCTACTTTACATTCTACTAATATTATAGGCAGATGACATGGTCATTTTCAAATCCCATCAGTTGCACTCCGTGATGCAAACCCAGTTCAAAATTACTTTTTCTTCACAAAGCCAATGACTGCTATAACATAAGCTCTTGTTAAACCCATCCAGAAAAAAAATCAGTGCTATTTGGAACCCATCAAAGGCTTGTCAAATCTCCCAGTACATTTCAGTTCAAAGACATAAACAATTCTTCCATAACGACAACTACATCATTCACATTTTTAGGACTCTAACTTGTTTTAGATTTTAGTTTCCAGAACCTAATTGAAATAACTTGCATGAAAAGCAATTTGCTATTTTTCTGTCTCATCTGTCCCAAAATACTGTCCTCCTTCAGGACAACCCCAGTAAGAGCAGCCATTGGTACCATTTGCAAAGGAATTATGCTACCCAGTTGGGAATATGGACTACCTATCATTGCCATAAAACCAAATAAAAATGCAAACTGCCTACAAATCACTTTCAATAAAATATGCCATTTAATCACATATTTTTCTCACCAAGAACAGCACTGTGCTACTGTCTCTCTAAATCCAGGTTTCTTCCTATCAGATAAAGACATTACCATATGATGACATTCCTGCTCTACAAAACCTTCACTCCTGACTAATTATTGCTGTAGCACACTGACTCTTTCTTAAAATCTCATCATACTACGATAAGACATCCCCCAAAATCCATCCCCAATCTGGGCATAGCTGCAAGTAAGCTACACTGCACTAATCATGCTTTCGACATTATAGCCCTTAAACTATGGGAATCACTACCAACCTAAGAGAAATCCCCTCAAATACACAGTTTAGAAATGAACTTAAAAACACATACTTATTCGTTCTGCATACTGGTATCAGCAGGTTCAACACATCACTTAAATCTTACTACCTTTCCTCTCCTATCTCAAGTCACTCCTTCACCAGTACTTAGTCTTCTTCTTTCAGCTGCTCCAGTTAGAGGTCCCCACAGCAGATCATCTGTTTCCAGTTTCTTCCTGTCCTCTACATCTTGCTCTGTCACACCAGCCACCTGCATGTCCTCTCTCATCAAATACATAAACCTTATCTTAGGCCTTCCTCTTTTCCTCTTACCAGGCAGCTTCATCCTTAACATCCTTTTCCCAATATACCCAGTATCCCAACTGAGCACATGTCCAAAACAATGCCATCTCACCTCTCTGGCTTTGTTTCCAAACCGGACAACCTGAGCTGACTCTCTAATATACTCATTTTTACTCCTGTCCATCATTTTCACACTCAATGTAAATCTTAACATCTTTAACTCTGCCACATCCAGCTCTGAATCTTGTCTTTTCATCAGCGCCACTGTCTCCAACCCATATAACATAGCTGGTCTCACTACAATTTTGTACACCTTCCCATTCACTCTTACTGGTACCAGTCTGTTACAAATCACTCCTGACACTCTTCTCCACCCACTTCACCCTGCCAGTACTCCCTTTTTCAACTCTTTTCCACACTCACCATTACTCTGAACTGTTGATCACATGTATTTAAACTCATCCAACTTCACTAGCTCTACTCCCAGCATCATCATCATTCCTCTATCCTCCCTCTCATTCACACACATATATTCTGTCTTAGTCCTACTGGCCTTGATTCCTCTCCTCTCTAGAGCATGTCTCCACCTCTCCAGGGTCACTTCAACCAGTCGCCTACTCTCACTGCAAATCACAATGTCATTTGCAAACATCATAGTCCACGGGGACTCCTGTCTGATGTTGTATGTCAACCTGTTCATCACCATTGCAAATAAGAAAGGACTCAGAGCTGATCCTTGATATAATCCCACCTCCACCTTAAAAGCTTCTATCACTCCTACCGGAGACCTCACTACTATCACACTGCCCTCATACATATTCTGTACCAGTCATAAATACCTCTCTGCCACTCCTGACTTCCTCATACAATACCACAACTCCTCTCTATGAACCCTGTCATATGCTTTTTCTAAATCCACAAAGACACAGTTTAACTCCTTCTGACTTTCTCTATACTTTTCCGTCAAAACCCACTGAGCAAACATCACATCTGCTGTGCCCTTTCCTGGCATGCAACTGTATTGCTGCTCACTAACCATCACTTCTCTTTTTAATCTAGCTTCCACTACTCTTCCCTATAACTTCATTCTGTGGCTTATTAGTTTTATTCCACTGTAGTTACTATAGCTCTGCACATCAACCTTATTCTTAAACATCAGTACCAATACACTTCTTCTCCACTCCTCAGGCATCCTCTCACTTTCCAAGATTCTGTTAAACAATCTGGTTAAAAACCCCACTACCATCTCTCCTAAACACCTCCATGTTTCCACATGTATGTCATCTGGACCAACAGCCTTTCCATTCTTAATCTTCTTCATAGCTATCCTTACTTCCTCCTTGCTAATCCATTGCACTTCCTGATTCACTATCCCCACATAATCCAATCGTCTCTCTCTCTCATTCTGTTTATTCATCAGCCTCTCAAAGTACTCTTTCCATCTGCTCAGTACACTCTCCTCATTTGTGAGTACATTTCCTTCATTATCCTTTATCACCCTAACCTGCAACACATCTTTCCAAGTTTGGTCCTTCTGTATAACCAATTAGTACAGTTTTGTTTATCCCTCCTTAGTGTCCAACCTTTCATACAACTTGCCATACACCTTATGCTTAGCCTTTGCCACCGCTCTCTTCACCATATGCCTCATCTACTTCTACTCCTGTATATTTTCTTCATCTCTCTGACAATCCCACTTCTTCTTCTTCACCAACCTCGTCTCTGTATAATCTTCTGTACTTCCTCCTTCCACCACCAGGTCTCCTTGTCCTCCTTCCTCCGTCCAGATGTTACACCAAGCACCTTTCTAGCTGTCTCCCTTACCACTGCTACTTCACCAGCATTTAGTCATTCTATTAATTTTGCTGAACTCCTTACTCACTTTATAATCTCTTTACAAGTTTATTTTTCTGTCTCCTTTTTCTCTTTTCCTTGCTCTCCTGCTAGTTTAATTAAGATAGTTTGAAACAATGGACTCATATATAATCCAAATTGGCAGCACATGCATTTATTGCTCTCCTGTCTTCCTTGCTTGCAACTTGCCCTTCTAATTGTCATGTGTAAAGTTTGTACAGGTACTTATCTTTGCATCTTGGTATTTACACTATACATAACTTTATATCTTATTTATATTATGGAATGCTCTCCTGGACTACACCAGTAAATTATACACTAAAATCACTGCACTACCCTGGTAAATAAATCTAAAATAAAATAAATAAATACATATGAGACTGTATTTATAGTTTCTAGATGTGCAAAAATTCTAAGTCATTCATTTGTTGTATAAGTCTTGATGTGATGGACTTGCACAGGAAAATGTACAAAACCCATGAAGCATAACAGTGGTGGGCCCAACACTCACTTAGATGAGGAATCCAACAGTGACTGAATAATTAATGAGTAGCAGGCCATCAAAGCAGAATCTGGCTAGTGCCATCAAATGCATTGTCTCTGTCGTAATGTCACCATTTCTATTTATCTATAATTGTTAAGAAAGACTGCTTTCTTGCAAACTGTAGCAGACCTTTTATCATTGTTTCATTCTAGGCTGGTACCAAAACCTGTAAGTTTAGTATATGGGCAATGCTTTACTCACAGTTTCCCAGGTTTGGAATAGCCACTTGAACCTCCCACTGTGACTCTGCAAACCTGTAAGCCACATGCAGTTAAATGGGGAGTGGTCTATCCCATGGTAAACTTCAACCCATGGTGAACCTCAAAATCTGTCTTGCAAAGTGATTATACTCAGGCATATTTATATGCTTGTACTGAAAAAAAAAACAGGCTTAAGTATCCAACTATAGCACAGCACTGTACTAAATAAAGTAATCCCATCATAATAAGCAAAATTGCAGTAAAAGGTAATCTGAAAGTTAAGCTATATATTTTGCTTTTTACCTTGCTTATGCAAAAGTGTTGTGCAGTTCTAATTAACTGTACAGAAGAGACAGCGACCATATATCACACACTGCCTGCTGTGGTTTAGCTGTATGCTCTCAAAACTCTCAAAATCCAAGAACATAACTTCTTACTCCAATCAATGGTGCATAAGCAACAGGAGTTAATATCTCTCCTACATCCCCTTCATCAACCCTCAATAAGGTATCTGCCATTCAGTACTGGCAGTTCATATTTACTGATTTTATTTATATAAATGTAAGATGTATTTTTTTCTATTGCTCACAAACTCCAAAACTGGTTATGTGTTGTTTGTAGTATATTACACAATACAATTTAGTTTCCAGATTGTTAACAAGATGAACATTTTTGAATGCATAATTTTCAATAGATCCATAAAAAAATTGTAAGACTTGATAAGACTGTAAGTATACTGGATGATACTGGAAACAAATGAAATGAAACTTGAATGAATGTCTTTTTTTTGTTACTTACCCAAATTTGTGCTGAACAGGTGCCAGTCTCTCCTTTATGGTGCAGGTCTTTTTGACATTTTCAGAATGAATTCTACACACGCTGTAGTTCAGCTAAGAATGCTTTATTAGAAGTTAACAATATCTAAATACTGTCTCCAATCAGAGTGCTGATAAACAATAACAGTCTGCAGACATTCTGAAATGCTGGATAACAATAGCAGTGCTGATAAATATAGCACTGCTGATAAACATATTCAAGGTTTCTATGTGTATATTCTGATTCTCTTGAATAATATAATGCTAGATATATAACCTGACCGATACTCAGGCTTCAGTGTTTATACTGCCAAGATCTATTGCATATCAGTCCAAAAACTAACAACTGACTCAACTGCCTATGTCTGACGTATTTCCTAATAAAACCAAAACCCTTTAATGTTTTACACACCTCTGTAGCCTTGGTTTTCAAGCCTTGTCTTGCAGTGTCTAACTGTATATTCTGTATCTAGCATTCCACTTCAAGTACACATCTTTCTCTTGAGAAAGGAACATTCTGTAGCTTTAACTTGAGAGCTATTATTTCTGCACATCTCATGCTTAGCCAGCAAGATCATCTTTTTCCTTCTACTGAACTGTTTTTTTATGAAACTGTATGCATAAATAAAACACAGGTCTGACTCTATATTTCTAGCCTATTTTATTATTTTTACTACCTTATTCCTAACCAATACTTTTATGTGAAAAACCTCAGTCTAACAAACATTGAATCTGCCACCCAGACTTGCAATAGAGATGGGGTAGGATTTAAAGGCTTAACCTATACCCAGTCACTTGTTTGGTATGTTTGCCCTTGTTTTCCCTACTGAAAAATAATGACATTTTTTAGCTACTACATACTCCTAAATTTCTGTTGACCAAATGATTATAACGCAATACTGAATTTATAAGCTGATTGTAGAATGAAAGGGAGGTTGGCATAATGATTAAGGTGTTTAGCTTACAGACGCAAGGTACAGGATTTGGATCTCACATGGGGTAATTGACTAGGCTTAAAATGAGATACAAGGGCAGTTAGCCTAATACTATAACTTTCATAACTAACAAACAGGAATTAACACAGAACATTCTAATTTATAGTCACAGCCTCACATTGCTGCTCTGGTACCTCTCACATCTAGAAAATCGAGACATAGCTAGTGTGGAGAGAAGAGGACAGCCACCACACATGCGAAAGCCTACTTTTGAACAAGTCATATGCAAGTCTATATTGTAGGCATAAAGTCAAACACTTGTAGGGATTCTGACATCAGTAAGTCAAAGTTCCTGAGAGATCCTCAAAAGAAAAATGTACTTATTGAATTAAAGCAATGTGTCATAGGCAAGTATCAGGCTATCTGCCCTTGTGGGTCATTTTAAGCCTAGGCAATTTCCCTCAAAGGTGAGAATCAAACTCTCAACTTTGTGCATGTGAGATAAACACATATCATTAGTCCACCTTCCAGCCCCTGTCTGCAAATATCCTTGAGCATAATAATTAAATATAAATTGTTTTGTGCTGCTACTACAGGGTGAGTTTAAACCTTGCTGATCTAACAGTTATCTGAGGATCTTATATGCTTCCACTATGACTCACCAAGTTAAAACTTGGTGAGGGACTGACATACTGAGGACAACTGGTCAGGACTTTAACCTGAAGCAAAACTTAAATATCAACATTTTTGAAGGAGGCATCTCAGTTCATGGCCTATGCGGAGGTCAACCCCAAAACACTCTGACCTTATCTCTCTCTATATATAACACATAGAAAGGAAATTTGTGAAAACAACTAAATCATTGTCTGTGCGCAATGAAAAACTACACTGGCAGTAATTTACTAAGAAAAAAAGCAACTAGGTGGTTCAATATCATTGAGTTGAACTCCAGCTGATAGAACAATGTCCAGTTTGCACTCAACAAGGTGCACTGAAATGATTTTGCACACATCATATTTTGCAATGCTGATTTTTCCTACTGGCAGTGACTTTAATGTAATCTTGCCCTACTGTCTGTCATACAACCTATCACAAAATGTGAGCTGTCGATTCAGACAATGCCTTGTTTTTGAGAATCCATACTCAAAGTCGATGTGTGTCCTTTGTCCATTAAAATCCAGTCTTTTGGCTTTTCCCGGTTAGGGATCGCCACAGCGGAACTCCGGTCCGCTAATGTTTTCCAGTAGATTTTTACATGCTGGCTTGCTGGGCCTAACGCACAACCTTCAATGAAAGAATGCCCATTCACGCATGTCGACACACAGAAGACACTCTAACTGAGAATTGAACATGCAACGTCTAACTGTGAGGTGACAATGCTACTGCAGCACCACTAAAATCCAGTAAAATTTAAAAATTTATCCTAATTACAAAAACAAAAAAATTCATAGAATCTGACATTTGAGATTAGGTTGCTGTTTCAACAAAACTTGAATTTCACCAGTTTTTTTTTTTTTTTGTTAACTTAGTGTTCTATTTTTAAAATGTATTTTTAATATTTTTCAGACACACAAAAATCTGCTTTTGATCTGTTTGTATAAGCTAAGAAAATTAACCAAGGTAAAAAATCCCTGGCATAATACATGGAATTTCAGCGAATGAAAAGGAGTTTTCATTATTTTAATAAATGTCGATCAGTGGCTTTAACCACAGGAATAGTTTAGTGCAAACCCTATGTAGAGTCCAGCTCTGATACTATGCTGTGCATGATTTGTATAAACATGATGTATGATCTCATGTGTCATAGTCCTGAGGCTGGAGTTCATGAAATTTGGATGGCCACATTATAGACTGATTATTTTTATAGAATGCCAGTCTGTTTTCTGCAGCTTTCAATTGGAAGAGATATAAATGTGTCAGAGAAACACAACATGGTGTTACATGACCCACCATTTTTTTATATCTAA
This sequence comes from Protopterus annectens, assembly GCF_019279795.1. Taxonomy (NCBI): domain Eukaryota; kingdom Metazoa; phylum Chordata; order Ceratodontiformes; family Protopteridae; genus Protopterus; species Protopterus annectens. Next base: position 1,484,336,901 of record NC_056728.1, on the reverse strand, counting down.
GTGTGCATTTATTTCCCACTTTCATATATTTATGTTAAAAAAATAAGACTGCTTATGTAGGGTTACCACCTGTCCCACTTTGTGAGGGACAGTCCCTCTTTGGGCAGTTGTGTCCTGACAAAACTATTAAAAATGGCAAATGTCCTGAGATTGTGGGACATAATTATGTCCCATATGTTATGTAATAGTTGCATAAAATAATTATTTCTATATCTAAAATACCTAAATGTTACAAGAAACAGAATAAGCAACTAAACTGCTACAAGAATAAGCTTTTATTTAGGCAAAAAAGTAAAGTTCTATCCTTGTACTGACCGTGGGTATGAGTCGGCTGGTAAAATCTGATGTGTGTTCCAAACATGTCCCACTTTGGCCATTTGAAAAGGTGGCAACCCTATGCTTATGTCAACAATTAAAGAGTAACACTACAAACCAATAAAATATATTTTCTTGATATTACATGATTTATGCATTTACTGAATTCTTATATTAAGTAGATATGTCGATACCAAAAAATAACACATCATCAGAGGGACATGGAAATAACATCACTATACTATTTATTTAATGTGCAATGTTTCTTCTTTTTCGGTCCAGTTATTTTGGTGTATGTATAACTTTATCTCAGAGTCACAACAATTTATTATATATATTTTCTATCTGAGACAAAAAAAAGTCAGGGAGATTGTCATGTTTTAATGTTACAAATCCAAGGCTTAGACTACTTTACAGAATTTCTTCTGCTGAGACGCAATGTTCAAAATCATCAATTGATTATCTGTTAATTGTACTAATGGCAACAGTTCACACTTTTAATGGACTGCTTTCACAATGGAAAAGGTTAGCAATGACATTCTGTTATGGAATCTTCTAGCACTGAGTAGCTTTACAGTTATACTATGAGAGGTAAGACTAAAAGGTTATACAGTATTTATTCCTCTCTCATGCAGATTCAGTGAGTTGTAGAACTGAGTGGATTGTCACTAAACAAGATGCAGTTTGTGTCCTGCCTTGAGCCTATTGCTGACTGGCTATCAGCAGTAAAAATACAAATCGTGATCTCACTATTTCTAAAATGTAATATATTTAAATGTCATTAGTCTATTAAAATCAAATGGTATATATAGGGAGGCAGAAAGTTCTGCCCACAGTAAAACTTAATAGCCTCTCTAGTGTACAAGTAAGGCAAGAATTTTACAAGTTTAATTTTACACTTAGAATTTGCCTGGCTAACATGCTAATATGAGTTTTTTTTTTTTTTTTTATTGAGTTTAAACATATACCTAGTAGTGAGTTTACTAATGATATATAATATATTGAGCATTTCCTCTGTTTTTCTAGGCCCAAATTGTCCAAGCAAGGCATCACCCTGTGCTGCTAAGCCTCGATGAGGAGAATGACATCACTACACGATGGCATAGCTTTTTCACTGAGGCAATTCTCTGTACAGTTAGGAGGTGGAGGCTGTAAAATAGTGCAATAAAATGTCCTCTGGATACCCTATAGAAAAGGTTTAGCTCCTATGCAGATTTAAGAGGGGGCCAAAATAGAAAGTAAGAGAAATAGTGTAGGGACAGCAAAGGCAATTACTAATTAATAAAAAAAAATGTAACAATGAAGTGCACTGTAAATCAGACACAGTCATAACTAAGGTGAGGAAAAAAGGTGAGGCTGTCCTAGCTGCAAGCTGTTAGGAGGTGCAATAGGCACTGTAGAATAGGTGCTGATTGGTCCCAAGATGTCAGTGGTATTTGAGCAGCTTGACACTAGTGCAGTGTTGGAGTCATTTAAGCAACTGTGACATAAATTTGTAGCTACTTAAATGATTTGCTTTGAGCGTGTGTGTGTGTGTGTGTGTGTGTGTGTGTGTGCACGCGCATGAGTGCACGTATAGGCATGCATGTGCGTGTATGTATCTGTGTGTGTGTATGCATGTTGTATGTGATTGTGTGTGTGTGTGTGTGTGTGTGTGTGTGTGTGTCCGTGTGTGCATGTGTGCATGTGTGCATGTGTGTGTGTGTGTGTGTGTGTGTGTGTGTGTGTGTGTGTGTGTGTGTGTGTGTGTGTGTGTGTGTGTGTGTGTGTGTGTGTGTGTGCATGTGTGAGTATGTGTTTATTAGGAACTGCAGCAAGGGGCAAGCATGCATGTTTGCTAATGTTTGAAGTACATTTTTAGGTCACTACTTAGGTTGGGAATGTGGTGGTGGTGCTGCGGTAGCGTTGTCGTCTCACAGTAAGACGTTGTCCTGTTCGATTCTCAGCTAGAGTGTCTTCTGTGTGGAGACATGCATGAATGGGTGTACCTTCGTTGAAGGTTGTGCATCAGGGCTGGCAACTCGGCATGTAAAAAACTACTGCCAATCATTAGCGGACCGGAGTGCCGCTGTGGCGACCCCTAACTGGGAAAAGCCAAAAGACACAACAACAACTTAGGTTGGGAATGGTGGCATTTGTGGGAATGGCTAGGCCATTGATTAACCTAGCTACACTTTTGATCACATGGTTGTATTAGCCTTGGCAGTATCCAGAAGAAAAAAAAAACTGTTTTTGGCTTCCTTAAGTGTGAGGAACAGTATTATAGCTTATTTTCCATGATATCAAATTATAGAAGTATAAATATCTAATATAAATTAGTACACTATCAGAATTGGGTACCAGTGGTATTTTTAAATCCTGGCAAAAACAGCTATTGGCTTTATGAAACAACATTCATTTTGTGGTGTGTTACATTATCCTGTGTGCAGACTTCTGAAATGGCCTACTGATTTAATTTGATTACTGTGCATTGTCATTTTTAAGATGTAGTTTGGGTCTTGTTGTCCAAGCAGATACATTTTTACATCCATTGTATACAAGGCATCAAACAATGCATCATACATATTATGAGTTTAACTGTAATTAGAATAAAAACAAAATACAACATTAAAAAAGTCCTTAACAAATGTATTTGTTAGTGCTATAATAATTGCCATTGTAAAGCTGTTAAATGTGAAGCAGGGACCAATGAAAGAAAAAATGTGTACTCATGCATGTGTTTGTGTGTGTGTGCGTGCACACGTGTGTGTGTGTGTGTGTGTGTGTGTGTGTGTGTGTGTGTGTGTGTGTGTGTGTGTGTGTGTGTGTGTGTGTGTGTGTGTGTGTGTGTGTGTGTGTGTGTGTGTGTGTGTGTGTGTGTGTGTGTGTGGTATGTTGTATGTGACTCTGTGTGTGTATGTGTGAGTGTCTGTGCACAAGTGTGCATGTCTGTGCTTGTAGGAAAAAAATGCATATTGCATTTCATAAAACTATGCAAAAAATGTTATGTCCTTACATTTTCCCTCTAATACCCAGAATATTTTGAGTTAGAATATTTCCATGAGAGGGTACATATTTTGAGACATAAACATCTGTGAAAAAGCATTATTTTCTGCAAAAACAACATATCTTTAGCTGGAGAAAAACACACAACTGATTAACTGAAAGTTCATAATGTTTTACTTTCATTATTTTATTAATACAGGCAGTCCCCTGGTTACAGACATCTGACTTGCAGAGAACCAGAGATAAGAATGGGCTGCCAGAATGTTGGAAATAACTGAAAATGAAGGATTCTGTTGTACTTTCCTTTTCCCTGTTTTCCCCATTCATGAAGCTGCTTGCACGTCTTGTTAGAGCAGTTACTTCCCCCTTCACAGAGAACAAGAGATCCGTTTGGTTAAGAGATCACTGTGATGGTGATCCGAATGGTCAAGACTGCTGGCTTGTACAATACACAGTACTGAAGCAGTTACTGTACTGTACTGTACTATATAGTAGAATGAACAAATAACGTTGTGGTGCACTAGGGTCTAGGCGACAGTAGGAGGTCTGGCAGAGGTCTGAAAGTTCAGAAAAGAGGGGAAAACATTTATGGGTTATGCCTATAGTACAGAAATGTGAAGTGAAGCTTAAAAAGGGGTAAGTTTAACTTATTTTTTGTATGGAATGTTATACTGTACTGTACTGTACTGTATTGCAATACAGGACACTAGAACATTCCATGTACGTGTTTCTACTTACATAAAAATTTTACTTAAGGACAGACTAAAAATCAGATCTCGCACTTAACCCAGGGACTGATTATAATGACATGACATCAGTCTTTGATGAAACTCATGAAGTGGTAAGAAATATACAGATGAGAAAAAAATTAGCCTAAGAATGAGGAAATATCAGCTTAACTAGTCTTTTTTTTATTCAGAGAAATAGCTATTAATGCGACAGATGTATATTCACGCAAGTTTTCTTAGTATAATGATCATTTTGAATGAGGATGTAGGGTGTAGACTACAAATCTTACTTCACAGAGTGTTATAAATCCCCCTTAGGCTTTTGAATACTGGCCAAGGCTCTTGCCACCCCCATAGTGCCTTTTTTAGACAAGGCTCAAAAGACAAATCCACTGCCGTAAATAGCACAAGTAACAAAAAACTGAGGGTAATGCTACTCAATGCCAGAAGTCTAAACCTCAAAATGCATGCACTCGAGGCACTCCTCAGTATGGAGAAAATTGATATATGTGCAGTAACAGAAAACTGGTTTAAGGCTCCAGAGAGCAACCTAGTACTACCAGGCTACAACTCATACCATACATTTTGGCCGCAGAACCCAGACCGAAATACAACAGGTGAGGGCGTATCCATATTCATCAAGGATACCTACACCTCCAAGTTAGTGGTGCTTCAGAGATCATCCACATGCAACTAACAATGGGCAAAACTGCAATTCAAATTGTAGAGTGCTACAGATCACCCACCATGTCCTAGGACCCCCATTTTGTATTTCTGGAAACACTGGGAAACATAAAGGTCCTACCAAACACCCTAATATTGGGTAATTTCTATTACCCAAACATTAACTGGGAGAACTACTCAAGCACTAACTCCCTTGCCCAACATTTTCTAGAATTTATAAACTCAAACGCCCTGGATCAACTGGTCAACACTCCCACCAGAGGTGACAACATATTGGATCTGGTCATCTCCGTCATGGGTGACCGGTGTTCTACACCGGAGGTCAACCCCTCGCTGCTTAGATCTGACCACAAACATATCACTTTGGCTATCCACATTCTGACCCTACTCCCAGACAAGGCAACCACCATGAAAAACTTTTCAAAAGCCAACTTCACGTTATTTAAGACTGAGTTGGAAAGTTTCAAAGCCCCCATGCTAAAGGATAATACTGTCCAAGCTGCAAAATCCTTTACTAATGCATTCTATGGGCACCTACAAGAATGCATGGATCGTGGTATCGCAAGCAATACCAAGACTCACTCCTCCAAGAAAACCAGTCTGGTGGACCCCTGCCATAAACAAGCTATACAACAGAAGGAGAAAACTAGTACAGAAAAGAGTAAAATCCCAAGAAGAGAAGACATCCCTGATCAGTATCAGCAAGAAACTACGATCCCTCATAAAATCATCCAAGGCGAGCTTCGAAAGAAAAATTGCCAAGGACACCAAAGATAACCACAAGGCATTCTTTAGCCATGTCAATAATCTAAGTGGCAATGCTCAGATCTGCTCGGAGTTAGTACAGAATGGCATAAAATACACTGAACCGACCGATATTGCCAACATCCTGGCAGAGAGGCTCAGTTCAAACTTCACCCCCCTCTCATCCCCAAAAGGGCCCATAACCATACCAGAAGAATGTAGAGCCCCTGAAATCATAGACACTCAGGTTAACACAACCCTCCAAAGCCAAAAACACAGCATCAATGGGACAGGATGGTGTCCCAGGCTGCATTCTACATGAGCTGAAAGACAAACTAACCCCTCACTTAAACACACTGTTCAAACTCAGCCTCTCCACAGGCTATGTACCCATAGAGTGGCACACAGCAATGGTTATTCTGGTCCACAACGGTGGAGCCACAACAGACCCCAGGAACTATCGCCCTATAAGCCTGACTAGCTTGGCCTGCAAGGTTATGGAGCGCATCATCATGGAGCTCATTAACAGAGACATTGGGAACCTCCAAACACTGGACATTACCCAGTTTGGCTTTGTTAAGGGCAGATCATGCCTCTTAAACTTGGTGGACTTCTTTGAGACAGTTACCAAGGCTATAGACTAGGGAAAGGTGGTAGACACAGCCTACCTAGACCTCTCAAAGTCCTTCAACACCATTCCCCATTCTGGTATTATAGAAATGCTCACCAGCCTGAACATAAACCCCTATGTCACTATATGGGTTGCCAACTGGCTCATGGACAGAACCCACATGGTGAGAGTTGTGGGAGCAACGTCCGAAAGTAGCGTTTCCTATGGCTCAGTCCTAGGACCACTCCTGTTCGGCATATACTTCTCAGAGGTACAGGCAAGTACAGGAGGACTATGATTGACCAAGTTCGCAGAAGACTGGAAACTGGGGTTATAATTGACTCTCGGGTTCACACAGACATCCTCCAAAAGGGTCTCACTGAGACGAATACCTGGCGTCAAAATCATGGCCTCAAGCTAAATTTATTTATTTTATTTATTTATTTTACATTTTTTGACTGGGATAGTCCAACTGGATTAATGTCCATTTTCAGTGGATGCCCGTGGAGAAAAGCTCCAAGGTAGGCAGATAAGTAATAACAAAGAAGACATATTACAGATGAGATATTTACAAAAGGTGCATAGCCATCCCCTTTGGAAAAAACAAAGTACCCACAAACTACCACATAGGTGGTAGTCCCCTAAATACAGGAAACATAATAAGGGATCTGGGGACCCAAGTAGATAGTACTCTCTCCTTTGATAATCACGTTGCCAAAGTGGTTAGAAAATCCTTCTATGTGGACCACCTAATCACAAAAGGGTTCGCATCCAGATCAAAAGAGTTCATTGGGCCCCTCTACTCATCATTCATCAGACCCATCATAGAGTACAATGCCCCATTTGGGATGTACCTTACAAGATACCTGCCACAGCTGGAAAGACCACAGAAGTACCTCACCAAGAGGATCACTGGCCTCAAACTGATACTCTATGCAGCTCGACTGAAGAAACTCCAGCTGTACTCGGTTGCATACCACCTACTTAGAGGTATCTTGGCCTGACATAGAAGGCCATGTCTAACCCAGAATTGACGGACATGCTCCACCTAAAGAAAACATTATCCCCTCGAGCCACACACCCTAGGGATCTAAACTTCACCACAACAATAAATAGGATGTGCTGGAGGGATAGATTCCTGTCCCAGAGAATTCCCATGCTTTGGAAGAAGATTCCAGTCTACATTAGGCAGAGCTCCTTGTTGACACTCTTCAAGAGAAACCTTGATGAGTGGATGGGAAACAGAAAGTTTACCCTGAGGATCACTTCAGTGGCTCTGCTGGACAGAGGCATGGGGAACTAATCTAAGGGGGCAGTGAAAGCCAACACATTCTGGCTAGGCTTATAAATGTCTTTGGGCAGATAGCCTAGGACCTGCCTATGAACCTAATAGTATAAATTACTCAGATGATTTCTGAAAATGTAATGCATTCTAATATTACACATCTTAAGTATTTATAAATAAACAATTTTTGATTAAGTTGAAATGGATTTTTTTCCAAATGACCATTAGCTACTGTGAAAACATTCCTTAACCAAGAAAGTATCAGAAAATTATATGCCAAAATGAAATGAATCAAAAGTGATACCAAGGCAAATCCAAAATAAAGACTGATGTTTTTAAAACAACAAAGAATGCTTTCTTATAGGTTCGTATTAGGCTAACTGCCCTTGCGAGCCATTGTAAGCCTAGCCAATTATCCCTTGTGAGACTCAAACCCTGCACCTCGTGTTTGTAAGGCAAATACTTTAATCATTAGGCCACTCTCCCAACCTCAAACAGCCTTTGCATAGGCTTGAACCCAGGACCCTGTACACTATAGTCACAGTAGTTAACCACTAAGCCATCACAGCAAAGAAAAGCAAAATGTATCACATTAGTTATTGCACCAAGGAAACAGCAAAGTAAAAATATTAGGCACCCAGTATCAATTAATATTTTTCCCTATTTTATCAGTTGTCTCAAAGCACATGGTGGTTTAATATGTTTACTTATCTTAAGTACCTTAACAAAAAAAATATATATGTGTATGTATGTATGTATGTATGCATGCATATGCATATCATTGGAATAAATGAAAACTTCACAAAACATTTTTTTTTCTTTACAAGGACACCCACCACATAAACACACAAACACACACACAAACACATACACACACACACACACACACACACACACACACACACACACACACACACACACACACACATTTTTTTATTCAGAGAAATAGCTATTAATGCGACTGATGTATATTAACACAAGTTTTCTTAGTATAGTGTTCATTTTGATTGAAAAAAAAAAAAACTTCTGTGAAATCTACTCATGCAATTTTAATATGCTGAGGTTTTTCACCATAACAAAATTACAAAAAAGGACAGATAAACTCACAGATCTGTTTACAAGACTGAATGCCTTCATATGTTGATTGTGGAAACATTGACGTGCATCTCTGATTTCAATAAAATTCTGTACTTGAACAGATGATAAATTATAGATTTTCTTCTTTAGGATTCAAGCAAAAACGTAAAATGCTTCATAGAATGAAACCAAAGATGTTATATTGCATTGTTGATGCACATAGATTATGAAATGAGCACAACAGCACAACTCAGTAAGGTATCCAACAGAACAAATATATATATATTCATGGGTACAAAGGAATGTCATTGTGCAATTATCCAATTTTCATATTAGCTAGTTGAATAAACTGCATTAATGGATTTAAATTGCTTGTAATGTGGCAATTACAATGTACTATGTGATATGCATTCCTTGCATTTACAATGCTCATGAGAGTTCTAAAAGTATTTTTACCCTTTATTAAACATCGTGGTGATTACTAATAAACATTTTGTATCGTTCATGGCTAGAAATTCTAAATATTTTTTCCTTTTACCAAACATTTTATGATGTACCTTATTGGTTACATATAAAGAATGATACTAATTCTTGTTTTAAATGTAATGCTTTGTATATCGCACATGGGAAAAAAAAATGAAACTTGAATTTTGGCAAGAAAATTTAAGTAATGCTCAAAACATATTATACAATAAAGCTATAACACATCAACTACGTGCAAACTAATAAACAATATATTGCAAGTCCTTGGACCGGGAGATGTCTTTAACATTGATGATAGCAGCATTTATATTTTAAATTAGCATTTTTCTAATAAAATACATATTCATTATAACAGGCAATTTGAAAACATTCATACAAAGGTTTATAAAGCTAAACAACAATTCTGAATGCATATATTTAAAAAAATATAGGGAATCTGCTGACTAAATGATCAGAAAAAAATGAAAGACTAATTGAATGGATGCATCAGTAAAGTTGGTTATATATCACCTACAGTATTTAAGGAGAATGGGTATATTATTATAGCAATAACCCACACCTGTGTGTTGGTAATGCTGGATTTATCTACGGTTGGTGTGGTTTGTTCACAACAATGAAGCCCGAGTGGCCAGATAAAGCCAACCGTGGGTAAATCCAGCATTACCCACACCAAGGCATGGGTTATTGCTATGATACAATGACATTAGTTAAGAAAAAAATAATTATTTTTCTTAAATAATGGCATTGTATAATGCCTCCTTGCTGCCCTTCTGCAGCTGTCTGGTATTCTGTGGCAGTTATGCATATACTTACGCAGTACATCAGAGCTGTGGGCAAAAGCAACGGATAAAGCAAGATCTCCGTTGCTTTTCTCGCTATGTTAAAGGAGTTTAACACAGCGAGACAGCTTTAAAAAAAGCAACGGGGAATCTCCATTGCTTTTTTTAAAGCTGTCCCACTATGTTAAACTCATTTAACATAGGGAGACAGTGTGAAGCAATGGAAATTTTGCATTCTCCGTTGCTGTAAAAAGAAGAATTATAGTAATGGAAAAAGTCCAGGTGACCGGATCTTTTTCCATTACTATAACTCTGATTTACAATGTGCACGCTGGCCAATCAGCATGCACGTTTTTGAATATTAATGGGGGGTCGTTGTATAACAGATCTTTAAGAATGTAATCACAAAAAAAGCAATATTACAAATCAAAGTGGATTTTGTTAACTGGGAAATGGGATTGAGCACTTTTTTTTATAAAATGTAATAGAACATATTTCTAGAGAGAGGTGTCCTGACATTTTGTCACAACCTGATGAATTACAGGACTATGTATCATAATATTTTGTGAACTTTATGCTGGTACCCCGTTTCATATTGGATGGAACGTTTGTACTATTACAGTTGTTAGTGATACTTATGGTGTCTATGCATGTTAACTCCGTATTTGTTATAAACATAAGAATGGAGACAAGCCAGATGAGTACTTGGCAGGTAATATTTTCACAACAGGATGTGGAGTCTATATTACAAATCTTACTTCACAGAGTGTTATAAATCTCTAATAGTGAAATATACTCAAATGATTTCTGAAAATTTAACACATTCTAATATTACACATTTTATGTATTTATAAACAAGCAATTTTTGATTAAGTGCAAATGGATTTTCTCCAAATGACCATAAGCTACTGTGGAAACATTCCTTAACCAAGAAAGTATCAGAAAATTATATGCCAAAATTAAATGAATCAAAAGTGATACAATCTATCAGACAGAAAGGCAAATCCAAAATAAAGACTGTTGTTTTTAAAACAACAAGCAATCCTTTCTCCAAAGAAAAGTAATATGTGTCACATTAGTTATTGCACCAAGGAAACAGCAAAGTAAAAATATTAGGCACCCAGTATCAATTAATATTTTTCCCTATTTTATCAGGTGTCTCAAAGCATATGGTGGTTTAATATGTTTACATATCTCAAGTACCTTAACAAAGAAATCTATATGTGTATGTATGCATGTATGCATTTGCATATCATTGGAATAATTGAAAACTTCACAAAACATTATTTTTTTTCTTTACAGGGACACCCACCACACACACACACACACACACACACACACACACACACACACACACACACACATGCACACATACTTTACAGTACTCACATGGAAGCTTTTTCTGTACCTATGTACCTCTATGTCTTCAACTCTAAGGATTGTAGAAATTTAGAGGTAACAATTTTTTAACTTGGTTCATATTGTCAGTATAATAGGTGGAATGGAAAGGTCTTGTCAAGTACAATGCCCCAATCATTTAACGTTAAATCCATTAACATTTATATTGCTACCATTCCCCAGATTTTACAACTCAGACTTCTTTCTGCATTTTGGGAATTAAGAAGTTACATTAAAATTTGGCCATATAATGAAAACAATCTATCACTCTTGGTCTCTCTCTTGGTACTTAAGAGCAGAATAACTTTTTATATAATTCAGAAAGTCTTGTACATTTCCTTTATAAAAGATACCTGGCTCCTAATCAACTTAATTCATTAATACAGTTCAATATTTTTATTCCAAAGAATTCTGTCTAAAATGTAAAGGAGTTATGTTAGACACATTGTCACAAAAAAAAAAAAAAAAACAGAACCAGATTTGTTTCATTAGATGAAAGAAAGTGAAGATGAAAACCTAATCCAGAAGTTCTTTTAGGGTGAAAAATTGATAGACTGACTTGAACAAATGTCATATAGTGTCATGTAAGACCTGCTTCAGGTTTGATTTTTTCATTGTTGACTGTTGGTTGAAAAATTGCACATTTGGCTTCTTAATTTTCAAATTACTAAATCTCTGTTATTTTTTCTCTCAATGGTTATAAAGCTGTAATTCATTTCTGCTAGTAAAGCTATATATACAGATTGTATATCACATATAAGAGCATACAACAACAGCACATAACATTTATTTTTGGAATTTTAACTTGTTCTACAGGTTCATTTCATTTAGTTTATACATCAAGCAAACTGGAAGTTTTGCAATGTTAATAATCCCCAGGATTCATGAAGCTCCGTGCAAGGATGGCATTAGCCTTGCACAGACCATGCGGCATAGAGATGGCACAGCAGCACCATATGCATATTAATGAAGACACGCTGCTGCTACGTCCACGTGCACAGGAAATGTGCATGAGTGCAGGGGGTGTGTCTAAGCTCTGCACAGAGGTGTGAACATGTCGGCTGCAGATGCGCAATCTAAAATGCTGTCTAGTATAGCCTGCCTTTAATAGTGATCACTCCTGTCAGTGTCCATGGATACTGAAATGTATGCAAAGCATACAAGACAGTTCAGCGAACACCAAAATAAAAAGTAAACACAAAAGCACGTAGCTGAATATTGAGCCCTCGTCCCTCAAACAAATGACATTTAAAACTCTATGCCCTTATTTAATTGTAGTGTTGATTGTTATACCAAGTGGAAGTGAAATGCAGCGTGTATGTGCGCCGCTGCCCTCTGCTAAGCCTAGCCCAATAGTTAGGGTTACCAGCTGTCCCACCTTGTGAGGGACAGTCCCTCTCTGGGCAGTTGTGTCCTTACCAAAAATATTAAAAATGGCAAATGTCCTGCGATTGTAGGACATACTTATGTCCCATATTTTATGTAATAGTTGCATAAAATAGTTATTTCTGTATCTAAAATACCTAAATGTTACAAGAAACAGAATAAGCAACTAAACTGCTACAAGACTAAGCTTTTATTTGGGCAAAAAAGTAAAGTTCTATCCTTTATACTGACCATGGGTATGTGTCAGGCTGTAAAATCTGATTTGTGTCCCGAAAATGTCCAACATTGGCCATTTGAAAAGGTGGCAACCCTACCAATGGTCAGAGCATTCGCCCAATATCTGCCCATTCGTGGTCCAAGTCATCCTTGTCTAGACGGCCCAAAGATGAATGGGTATTACCCGGGTCTATTTACCATGTCATGAAAGATAAGCATTTGCATGTACCTATGTGCTTGAAGTACAGCATGTGGAAGATAAAATATGCTAGGGTTGTCTTCACATCCATATTGGTACCAGAGATATGTAGAGTACGCAATGTGTACTGCTGTCTGTGCCATGGGCCATCAACCAGAGAAGGGATGGATGGTGTGTTTGTGGAATATGGGGGGGTGATGGGTAATGTAATCATTCACCAAGGGGAGACTGCGTCGGATGTACAATAGGTGAACTGGAGGTGTATGAGGAAGCAGTGGGCGAATCAGAAAGGAAACCAAAGAACATACATTCACATCTGCAATACGCCCTGACAAGCCATACTGCAGAACACAATCCCACAAACATATGAACATTAAAATGTGCAATACACATGTACAGAAACGTTACCAGTTCACATCCACATAATGGTCTGGCCTGAACTGGGCCATCCAACCCCAACACACCTGGATGCATAATTGAATATCCATCATCCCCTCCACAGCACAACACCCCCCCCCCTTGCTGAACATCCACCAAAACCACCCATACTCGGGCTGCTAGCTTGGCGCAGCCATATCTGCACGTAGTGCCCCCTATCCCCTATCCACATCTAGTAGGCAGTCTCACCCTAGGAAGTCTCAGACTTGCAAACTAGGTATCCCATGCATTCATAACCCTACCATATTTTCAAATAGCCAGAAGAATGGGGTCCATCATCCACAATTTTTGGACATCCTTCATGAGATAAGTGTCTATTCTCAAGATTAGACTTTGTGGCATAACACAATGTCCACACCCATTGACATCTGGGCACAAGTCAGATTAGCAGTACTTGTCCACAACCCTGCTCAGCCTCCACCCGGTCCTGCAGAACCTATGACCCGGGATTAGACACCTGACCATGATGCACATCTCCCCACATGCATTATCGGGAATTTATACCATTCACATGTTTCCATGAAGCTTCCCCATAGCCATCTTCCAAATAGGACATGTCCACAAATTGTATACCCCGTCCAGGTTCTGTGTCGTAATGATGCACACAACCCCTGTATACAAATGGTACAGGTACCTGCCGTATGCGGTTGTTCATATACATGGCCATGTATAACTCCAGATATGTAGTCATATATCTATAAATGTACATACTTATATTCGCATAGCTACACATCGCACATACATACATATAAGTAGTTGTCAAGTATGTGTCCTATTCATAATATGAGCAGTAACATGTGCTATATATATGTACACCAACCGACTGTCACATCGGTTACCAGTACTGTGGAATGCCTGTAGTAAAGTCATATATCCTTATTACCGTCCATACAGAATGGATCTCGGATGGTTTAGTGGTAAAACCAGTGACTATGGTGTTCCTATTCCCGGGTCCAAGCCATGCAAGGGCTGCTAATTTTATATGATGGCCAGAATAATGGCAGTCAGATATAGGGTGATTAAGGCGCTTTAAAGCAGATATAAGCAGGTATGCGCGATGGTAAGTGGCAGTCATTCAACAGTATAGGAAATGTAAATAAGCATGTAGGTGTATATGCATGTGTATATACAGACAGATATATATAGATAAAGATATATATATATATATATATATTATATCGATTAATATGGTCACAATAAAGCAGTCATAACGAATGTGAAGGGAAACAGCAGCGGAACCCCCCATAGTATTTAGTGCTGTCATATCAAGCTGCCCAGAGGTGAGCAAACCTCCTGCATTTCCAACCACAGGTAGGATGCTAACTGTGGAACTAAATTTGTCCATGTGCTAAGTCTGATTTTCATACAGGTACAGGGCTGTCCCAGTCACCATTTGGACGAGACGAAAACCGGAAGACTAATTGAACACCCTGAACATTATATAAACATATGTCCCAGGACTATAAGCTTGGGACGTCTGAATATACTTGGAGTTAGCCAACATATGGGACATGTCTAGAGCAGTAGAGAGTGGCGCATGTGTAGTGGTGTGGTTTATTTCTGACCAGAGAATGGATGACTGCTGTGTTAGTGATGTTTTGCTGTGTTTGCTCTGGTAACTATGAACCATGGGTATACATGCAAATGAAGCAGTATAGCAATGGTGTAGTGGTTACAGCATCCGCCTATTGAGCAGATGCTGCTAGTTCAACTGCAGCACACACTATTCATGATGGGTAATCCGTACACGAGCATATCTTGCTAATTTTATGCTGTATAATGATATAATACCATTGAAATGTGAACTGGGGTGATGTATCACAGTAAGAATGCAGATGGTGTTTGCGTGATGGGAAACAGCGGTTAAACGGAAAACCGCTGCTGAAAAGTGTTGTACTCACCCTTTGTCCAACAACCCTTATTCTCTCCAGCAACACAATAAACTGCCTCAGCCAGGCTCAATGCCAGGACCCTACACATCACAATCAATGTGATTTACCACTAACCCACGGCAGTTATACCTAACTCTGATGTTATCATAAACATAGCAAAGAGCACAGTCATTCAACAGTATGATCAAAGTAATTAGTCATGAACATGGGCACAAGAAAGCATTCATAATGAATGCGGAGGAAAACAGCAGCGGAACACCTGCATTATCTAGTGCTTGACATATCAAGCTGGCCAGAGGTGAGCAAACCCCCTGCTTCTCTAACCACAGGCAGGATGCTAACAGTGGAGCTAACTCTGTCCACGTGGTAAGTCTGAGTTTTAAATGGATACAGGGCAGTCTCAGTCCCCAGTCAGACAAGCCTAAAACCAGATGACCATATGAACACCCCGACCATCATATGAATGTATGTGCCAGGATTATAGGCTTGGAAAGTCAGAATATACTTGGGACCATAGCAGTAGGAAATGGTACATGTGTAGTGGTGTGGTTTTCCTAACTGGAGAATGGATGCTACTGTGTTAGTGATGTGTTGAGGTGTGTGTACGGATAACTATGAACCATGGGTATACATATAAATTAAGCAGAATACCAACAGTATAATGGTTATAGCATCCGCCTAATGAACAGGCATTCACGGTTCAAGTTTGACTATAGCACATATAATTTTCCATGTGGAATGAATGTCGTCCTGCTGCAAAACTGACATAATAACATGTAAAAGTGAACTTGAGTATCGCATGGGATTTTTAACCAGATTATTTCAATCAAAGGGGTACCGTCATAATGAATAAGGCACAAGTAAGCACAAATAAGTGGCAGTAAACATATATAACAAACAGTAAGCATATGTGAGTGCGCTTGTGCATGTGTAAGCAGCGCCCAGCATAGGAAATGTATATGAGTATGTACAGATATAATATATATATATATATATATATATATATATATATATATATATATATATATATATAGACACACACACACACACACACACACACACACACACACACACATGTATATATATATATATATATATATATATATATATATATATATATATAAAACGAATGAACGTCTTAACAATAAAGCATAGACAAGGGATGAGAAGGTAATCAACAGCAACTATAGTATCATAGGGTGCTGTCAGCATATGCCATATCACGCTGGTCAGGAGTGAGCAAAGCACTGCACTCACTCCACAGGCAGTATATTACCAGTGGGAGTAACATAGTTGAATTGCTAAGTCCACTTTACACACAGACAGAGGGTAGTCCCTGCTGGGACTACCCAAAAATTATATAGAGTGTTTAGCCTTCTGACCATTACACAAGCAAGGGCAGCTATGTTCAAAGACTAAATGGTGGGAGAGCCTGAGAATACACGAGGCGGAACAACATATGTGTAGGCCCTCTAATGCTCTGGAGAGGGCAATGTTTGGAGGTTTCTCATGGCTGCGATAACAAGTGGATAATGGAAGTTACAAGTGTAAGTTGAACATGGGTGGGGCGGAGGAACTTTGGGTATGACATTATGGATCCAGTCATGCCAGGGTTGGATGGCCTGGTTCTAATTGGACCACCCCGTGGAGGTCAGTGAGTTCGTAATATGTATATATGCATACACATATGCAGATATCAATATGTAGAAGTACATTCTCTGTAACACATGCATTCCATTTGTAGACATAAAGAGGGATGGGACGAAACTGCTAGAATGCAGAGGCATGTACAGTGTCCAAAGTCAGTGCTGTGCCGACGATAATTAAATGTGAGGGCTTCCCCACACATGGAATCATTCCTGTGATCTGCCCACTATGGCAATGCCAAGTACTAAACCGGTCTATTTGTAAAGAAATACACTGAACACATACATAATTAGGCTCCCATCTGTAACATGTGCGATACTGCATGGTCATACATATTAATGAATTGTAGTGTCAAGTTAACGGAAGTAAGGATGTAATAAAGTATACAGTCTAATCTTGCCATAAACACATGCGTGTACCATGTGGGGTAACCCAGTAATTGTAAATAGTATTCCTTTGGTCACTCATGTCACCAATGTTTGTGGACTAAACGTATGGTAGTTCTGAGGATAAGTGGAATGAGTAAACCGATGGCATGGCTCTATAGGAATAGGGTGTGGCCAGTGTGTAGTGGTGTTGATACACAGTGAATCCGACCAGAGAATGGATGACAGCAGTGTTAGGGAGGCGTTGGGGTGTGTTTGGGGAACTAGGAGCCATGGGTATATGGGTATATATGCATATGGAGCAGCACAGCAATAGTGCATTCGTTAGACCATCCCCCTAACGAACAGACATTCTCATACCGAATCACACTGTATCACATTCCAATTACCATTGGTAATCCCTACATGAATATATTGTGACATCTGTCTGCTGTATAACGTGCTAAATATCGATTACAAGATAACTGGAGTGACGTTTCAGGGTCATAATGAATAAGGCACTAGTATGTAGGTGAAGCATATATAAACACCACTACGCATGTGTAAGTGCGTATGCGCGGGGTATGCATTGGTTTACAGACACACACACACACACACACACACACACACACACACACACATATATATATATATATATATATATATATATATATATATATATATATATATATATATATATATATATATATATATATATATATATATATATATATATATATATATATATATATATATATATATATATATATATATATATATATATATATATATATATATATATATATATATATATATATATATATATATATATATATATCTATATATATATATATATATATATATATATATATATATATATATATATATATAAAACTACATATATGTACATATATGCATGCATAAATACATATATATATATATATTATATATATATATATTTATATGTGTCTGTGTGTGCATAGATATACAGAGATGTACAGTTATGATAGGAAACAGCACACAGGAATGACATTTGTTCACAGGCTGTGCCAATGGAAGTGAGGAGCCCAGGCAAGAAACATGACACACACAGTATGCCCTTCCACCCCCGCCCCCTCCCCACAGCCGGATACGGGAAACATACACGCAATCAATGTAAAGTGTCCACTGCTCCCCAGACCACAGGCCGGATGCAACCAGGGGGGGTACACAGTGCAACTGTGGATTCTAATCATGGAACACAGACTGAAGTGTCCCTTGCGGGACACCCCAAAAATTGGCCAAACCAAAAGAAGGTGATAGACCATCCATTTTGTCTGTGGTGTATACAGACTCAGAATACAAGGGTGAGTAACCCTGATGACCCATGGGCTGTGCCAATTGTATGAAATGGGTCCCGTGAAGTGGAGAGTAGGCAGCGTGTAGTGGTGTGTCCAGAATGGACCAGGTCCCAGAGTAAGGATGGGTGCTGTTGAGGAGGCGAGGGTGGGGGAACTATGGGTAGCTACATATTGTTCTAGTTGTGCAGGTGTTGATGGATGTTGGCCAATATGAACAGCCCTAGGGATGCAAGCAAATGTGTTCATTGGGCAGTGTCATCACCCAAAGAGCAGCCACACCCACTGCGAGACCCACTAAAGCAAAGTGTAAACTATATGGCAAGGAACGGAATAAGCAGATGTAGATGTATATATGTAGAACTATGTGTGTGTATATCTACCCATAGCAACATAGAGATATGCCTCTCCCTCACTGTAGTATGAATGTATACATACAATGAAAGAATACAGATACATACCCACATATAGATATACACATATGCAGACAACCATAGACCCATTTGTCGTTAGATTTTATATATATATATATATATATATATATATATATATATATATATATATATACATGCATGTATACATATGCAGATATTGTAAAGATATATATATATATATATATATATATATATATATATATATATATATATATATATATATATATATAAATATATAAATATATATATATATATATATATATATATATATATATATATATATAATATATATGTCACAGTAAATATACACATGTATATAGCTAGGATATGATACAGCAGTTAAGAGTAACATATGTTCCCAGGCCATGCATATGGTGGTGGGAGGTCCAATAAACAAATCTGTAACACGTAGCATCACCCCCCCCCAGCTAGGCCACTGAGACATACAGACACACAATAAAGGTAAACACACCACTGCTTCCCAGACCACAGGCAGGATATTACCAGTGGGAGAGACCTGCAAGGTCTACACTTGAAACATAGACATCGATGGCCCTTGTGGGACACCAAAAATTAATGATTGGAGCCAGTCCCGTTAATGATTTATCAAACCAGGCTGTAGATGTACATGGACCAGTAGGTTGTGCAAGCCTGATAACACATGGGTCAACACAATGTATGACATGTGTCCTGACATGGGGAGAGTAAGCAGTGTGTAATGGTGTGTTTATACCCCACCTGCATCCACAGTAAGGATGAGTGCTGTAGAGGAGTGGCAGGTGGGGGAACTATGGGTATGCAATTATGGGTCTGGGCATGCAGGTATTGGCTGGCAGAGCCATATTAGGACCGCCCCATGGATGTAAGTAATATTCCGATGTGGGCATAGCTGATGCCCAAACCTCCCAAACCCTAAGAGCATATCCACTGGATAGTCCGTAAACCATTGGTGGAACACATAGGGACCATACCATTGAACTGTCCCCAATTACCAGGAACATCCCTGGTTATGACTCAGAATCTAACTCTGTCCCACCTAAACCCGCCTAGAACTAGAGATATTAGTAGGAAAGGTGGTGGATTACACGTAATGAATAATGACAACAATTAAGAGTCATAAACAGCATGTACCTCAGACAATGTGCATGAATACATATGTTCTGGGTCTGTCAATGTGTCAGGTTAATAGCACCAAAATTTTAAATGTGTCCCTGATGTTGTTATGCAGTGTCCCTGATTCAGTCTTCATTTTTCCCCATTTGTATGAGAGGTCTGATAGGACTGAAAACACATATTCCGCTGACTACCTTAGAAAGATGATAGAATAAAAGGTATGCGGTAACATGACTCGGCTGACAGATGTGGGTCCCAAAACGCAATTACTTGTCTGTATTGAAGAGTCTTGGTTCCCATGTATCAGCCAGATGGGTGCAGATTGTAAGAGGAACACACAATTAATATGAATAACACTGGACAGGCTGCCGATTCCGTACAGTCAAACAGCATGCCATCGCCTAATAGGCAGCCATTCCCAATATTGTAGGCATGTAATCCAGTGTAATAGGCATCACAAGGTAATATTGTGGTCCTCGTTCCCACCCAGGGGTGTGAGTGTCAGATGCAAGCACCAATGTCGGTGCATTTGTAAATGCAGGAGCGAGCGGGTGTAAGCCTGTTTGCCTACCAGTATGCGAGTATTGCACTGGTAAAGCAATGTAGAGGCTAACCAAGTGTAAGAAGCTGTAGCCAGAGGTTAGCATTGCTTAACACCGCGCAAACCCATGCACACCCGCTCACAACTGCTTTAATGTGCCTTAATCCCTCCGTATCCAATGGCCTTGTTCTGCCCTGCAACAAAATAAATGACCTCTGCATGGCTCAGAACCAGGACCCTGCACACACAGCTAATGTGATTTAGCAATATGCCATGGCAGATATACAGACATTGGACATTACCACAAACATATCATACAGCACAGTCATTCAACAGTATAGAAATGTATCCCATCATGTAGATGTATATGTGAGTATTTATGTCCAGCATATAGGTACATACATATATAGAGCTATATCAGGAACATACCATGTGGCAACAAAGCATTACAAATGAATGAAAAGGGAAACACCAGCGATGCCTGTGTTATGTAGTGGTGCTCTCCTATGTAATCTCAAGACTCCCTCAGACAGACATGTGTCATTCATACAACTAAACAGTTGTACATTGGCCGTATACATCACTCTGTGCATGTATTGTACATTAGCACAACAGTACCTGTCCAATCATTATGTGAGAAAAGTACTCTTGCAAGGTGCTGTGTGCAACATCATCATCATGATAAAGGTAAATGCGATAACCATGGAGGGACCGGTAGTGTTGTGTGTACAATGGGATCGTCCGCATCACGTGTACCTGGACCATTTAGGAGTGATGTGCATACCAGGATCATGCGCCTGAGGGACAGGGGTGAGGATAACAGGAGTATGTTGTGATGCATATTACAAGGATTACATGTGTCAAGTGGGCACGTCTGTGAAACGGATAGCTATGTTTAGGGAAGATGTCCTAGGAACCAATTGGCCTTATGTTTCCGTAGGGTGAGAGTGGGATGTGGGGGAAGGAAAGTAGGTATGCCCGTGGAAGATGGGTAGGATAGGATCATAGACAAGACAGCATTCAGGGTCAGTATATGACACATGTGAGGGGATACACCTCGGACAGGGATGGGTGTTCGGCATTCACAAGCCCATGGGAACAGTGGGACAGAGGTCCCCAGCCATGGGCAGCCGCCACTGCACCAAAAGAGCTGCAAATGAGGCAGTGCTGGGGGCTGTCCAGGAGGGGCAGCCTCACCCTGTAAAGGTGACAATCCGCCCTTGAGCTTGGATATCTGGCTTCAGAACCCCTTATTGAGCCCCCAACACACCACATCTTGGACCGCACAACAGCAGATATGTTCCTGTCTGGCCCTGCTCCCAGGGGTGACATGCCCCATCCTCAGTGGTGGTACCACCAGAAGGTGGTGCAGAGCCAACAGAGGTTGAGGTCCAAGGCTGGGCCCCAGATGTGCTCGTGCCTGGTGCCATGGTCAGCTGAAGTGGGACAGGATGTTCTGCCTGGACCTCCCAACCCATACAGCCTATGGTGTTGCAGTTTAATCTCAGATATGGCTTAGTAATAGACAACAGCATTTATGATTACCTACAACAGTATGCATAGATATGACCATCAACCCAACACAACAGATGGTATACATTTGCAGAGGGAGCACAACACTTGCATATATACTGCATGACATCTGTACAATGTGTAGTAGACATGTGACTGCAGCTATGAACAGTTGCCCATTATTGGCTTGTCACTGGGAACCTCAGACAGTGTCTGTCATACCACTGTTTCATGTGACATATGTCCAGTCAGGGATGCGGTGGCAGTAACACATCCCTATCACTATGTACTGTCTGCAATCCTCACACTATTCTCCTGCTGTGCACAGATGTGTGTTCAGTGTGTAACACAGGAAACAAATGGTTCCACACACTGACCAGTCCACAGATGGCCCTACAGATGGGGGTCCTTCATGAAAAGAGCACTGTCATGTCTGTTTTAAAACATACAGAATAGCCATTACCACACTCAACATGTTAAACAGGCAGCAGTCTCAATGCAGCATAGCTACACTTACATGCTCCTGTCTTTAGGCTATTTCCCACTGTGTATGATGTTAAAGGAACATCCAGATAGCATCTGTGATGCCGTTTCAAAACACCACATCCAGGTACCACTCACAGCTATTGTCATGGCCAAGCACCAACATGATGTTCCTACATAATGTACTGTGTTTATCATTTATCATGTGAATGGCTATGGGAACACCATCACAGCTGTTCCACATTTAATCAGCTGGAGGAGGATTGCAATAGGTGCAGAGGCCATCACCTGATCATGTCCATCACTTACAATACACATACTAATAATTATTCCAATGCAGCTCCAAGTGATGGCCAGTTGAAAAAAAAACTCCAGCGCAAATATGGACAAGTTTAAAAACGTTTAATTCAGATAAAAAAATAAAATAAGATAAAATACATTAACAGCGTAAACCACTAAGCGCTTTCACCTCAAAGGAAGTCAGGCATCATCAGAGTGTTAAAACAATTTGTTAACCAACCAGCTGATATAAGTTCAAACAATCCTGCCCTTTGTAACAAACCTATCAGTAAAAAGTACTGACTCAATGTCATTAATGTCAGAACCCTTTTGAAAAAAGAAGAAAGAGGAAAAACACACAACGCAATCAGTTCTTAAAACACCCTTACTAATTTAAAAAGTTAAATGAAATTTGATTTGTATTTATAAATATTTGTGTATACACATAATTCATCAATTCTTTTATATATATATTTGTATATCTAATTTATATAAAAAGAGATCTATATTTCAGAATACTTGCCACAGAAATATACTCATTTATACCTGGGGGTTTGGATGCATTTAATCTCAGTTGCCACTAGGTCTCCCTCATCTCTAATATAATCTTAAAATTACCATTTCTATCATTGTCAGGAATCCTGTCAATGATAAAAAATAGAAATTTATTAAAATTAACACAGGTCAAACTATGTAAGTAAAGGGAATTGGTCGTCTGCTGCTGAGCAGGTGTACACCTCCACATCCACCAGTGAGTGTGAGGGAGGGACAGACAAAGTACAGTAGAGAAGAGCTTGGAGACTAAACCCTAAGCATTGTCTGCCACACACCTACCAGTACAGGGGTCAAACACCTGACTGAATAGTCATTACTACTACATGTGCATGAAGTTACCACATGTGCCACAAAGCCGACATGTTGTTGTGCTGTAAGAACATATATGTGTGTAGGTGAGAGACATCTGCAACAGAGATATTGTAGACATACATTAGGTGTAGCACACATGGATGTCCAAATGAACGGATGCCATTGCACCACAACCACACTCTCTAATGGACTTGCATTGACACTCTTTGCCAGGGCCAGAAATACACACCCTAACTACTTAGTTTGTCACACTGCAGTAAT
This sequence comes from Protopterus annectens, assembly GCF_019279795.1. Taxonomy (NCBI): domain Eukaryota; kingdom Metazoa; phylum Chordata; order Ceratodontiformes; family Protopteridae; genus Protopterus; species Protopterus annectens. The sequence goes on along the minus strand of NC_056728.1, from coordinate 1,484,312,843 downwards.
ACACAGGTCTACATGCACCACAGGGGATATCTGGAGGTTCTATTAGGCTAGGGCATGTGAAAGTGTTTGACATCTGTTGGTATGCTAATGAGGGTTATACTGTGAGTGACTGTGGTTGGGAGCATTATAACCCACACGCAGACACAAGGTGCCAGTACTGACATGCATGTATGCATTGCTTCATGGGTGTGTAGTGGTTGGCTGTGTAAGATGGCTGTACAAGGCTGGGTGAGGGGTAATCCTTGGCATCGCACCACCTGACAATGGTGTGCAGTGTGGTACAGGGGTGTAGTGCCTGCAATGTCCCACACAGATGGGTACTGCATGATCTGCCCTGACATCCTGGTTACCATTGTGTATGGCTATAGCTTTACAATGCATGCCATTTCTGTGTTTGATAGTCCTTCATATAGACATTGTTGTAGGACACCTGTACATGTCCTTCAGTGACATGTATAGGTGTACCTGGTTTGGCAGGCACATGTTGTGTACACAGACTGTTATCCCCTGATATGCCTATACTGGCCTGGAGTGGCGAAACCTGCTTTTAGTCAGCAGGTCGACCCTGCACCTGCATTGATAGCATGATACAGGTATTCCCTGGTGTCAATGGCATTGGTTCATACAGGGCACATGTGTACTGTATTGTATGGCATCTGTGGATCACATTATATGGCACCACATATGTTGCTGGCATCCAGTGGGGAACATAGTGAAGGCAAATTGTCTGCAATTATGTGCCTATTGTACCACTTTACAGGGTGCCATGTCCTCTGCAGCCCACTACAATCACACCATGCCTACTATCTGTCATCAATGTGCATGGTACTAGCAATATAGCGGGATATCTTAGGCAAGTGTGTTTGTGTATGACACATGGGTGCAGGTCTTATATTGGCTACTAGTAGGGTTGCATACTTTGTTCACCAGGCCTTTTGCCAGATGTAGGGGTATGGCTTGCCAACACAGTCACATGGCTGACTGACATCTGTACTCCTTGTGAGGTGGTCAATGTGTCATAAGACGGACACCATATAGGAAAACTACAAAATCTGCTCCCCAACATGTCCAGTGGTTAGACACTCACAGCCACCTCCACACAGGGTCTGGCAGCCAAACACACACACTTGCCATGTCCTGTATTCCAACCCCTACCTATCGTATCACACTGCAGCAATACGCATTTAGGGCACGTGCTACAGCGCATACTGGGTTACAGCACTCCTAGAGGTGTATTCCTAGGTGGGTGATAACAGCAGGATTGACAACGGTGGTCATGTGATCTGTACAGACAAGTCCATACTCTACAAAGCATTGTACTTGTCTCACAGAGACAGGCAGATAGACACACACACACACACACACACACACACACACACACACACACACACACACACACAATTGGCAAGTCTGGGATTAGAACACTGACCTAATTACATTATCACACAACAGCATTACGCAGTTACAGAATGTGCTCCCGAGATTACTGGGTCACAGCACTCCCAGAGGTGTATTTCTTGGTGGGCGACATCATCAGCCTTGCCAAAGTTGGGTATTGGAATTGTATGGAGTGTGAGCAATCTAAAAGCATTATTCTGTCCTCAGGCAGAGGGAAAGACACACACACACACACACACACACACACACACACACACACACACACACACACACACACACACTTGGCAAGTCTGGGATTAGAACACTGACCTAACTACTTTATCACACAACAGCATTACGCAGTTACAGAATGCGCTACATAGATTACTGGGTCACAGCACTCCCAGAGGTGTATTTCTATGTGGGAGATGTCATCAGCCTTGCCAAAGTTGGGTATAGGAATTGTATGGAGTGTGAGCAGTCTAAAAGCATTATTCTGTCCTCAGGCAGACAGAGAGACACACACACACACACACACACACACACACACACACACACACACACACACACACACCAGTGGTGGGATCAGAACACCTTCCTATCTACAGATCACGATTACAATACTACATAGGTATGAGTCACGCCACAGAGACTACACATTTCAAGGCTGTCATTATGACCTTCTAGGAATGTGGACATCAACAGGGATGCTGGCAGCTAAGATGTACATACCTGTGAACCTGTGTGTTTAAAGTAGGAATCCATCCTGAACTGGAGTATGCCCATCTGTGGAATGGATGAATACTATCACTATACAGGGTTACAATGGCCATGCCCATACACATAGAGGCACATAACTGACACAAAGTGTCACTGGGCATGCTCACACACTTAGTAGCACAGGGCTGTTCAGAATGCACTATGTCTCCATCTACACAAGGTTATACTGACCAAGCTCATACACTTAGTAGCCCAGGGCTGTTTCGGATGCACTCTGATTCTAAACATGGAAGACCACAGTGGCCATGCTATTACAGTTAGATGAAAGAACACATTGTAATGGACTCTGGTGTTAGTAGTTGTCATTGTTAGCAAGAACGCTACACTACATATATCTGACACCGGTCATCTACACAATGTCTGCTGCTGTCTGTCACCTTAGATGTACCATTCTATACCAAGCACAATACTACCACTCACAGTGATGCCTTGCTAGGAGTGGCAACTGCTTGACCAACACAATGAGCCAATGTCCTGCTGTAATTACGAGGTTGTCCAGTGTTTGTTATTCTGGGATGACATGGCTGAAAGTAGACAGGCCTTTGTCACATATCACATGCATCCATGATTCAAGGGAGTGGGGATAATACCTAGGTTGCATTCACCCATATAGTGCCATTCCAAGTCAAATGTCCTAAACATAGGATAACACCCTGACACCTAAAGGACAACTGCATTGTGTGCTTATGCTAACCAGTGCTAGATGTGTAGCATTCATAATCACAGCTGTTCACTGTAGATCCAACAACGGGGGAATACTGACATCTGTGCAATGAGGAACACCTGGCTGAATGATAAGTAGTGCACAATAGCACTACCACCCTATACCTCAGAACCAGACATGTGGGCCATAACACAGGTACGGACCTCTCCAGGTGGTGGTGTCCCCACATACATAAAGGCCACTCATGTGCTGACCAGTACTCCCACAAAAGGCATCACAGATGAGTCAGGAGCAGATCACAGTGTCAAAATCTGCATTCTAGGATGTAACCCTCAGACACCACCATGTCCTCGGACCACCACATACATCCATACATGTGGTAGGACATATAATAGTACAACACCATGTGACCTTTGAACAGTCAACTGTACCTAGCTCTACATCAACAGTGCAGAGTACCCATGTACTGACACAGTTGCATCATGTGTTATGTAATGCAATGATACCACTGTCTGTAACCAGGTCAGCTGTACACATACCAGGGGCCCTCGGTTATTTACAGCATTAACAGATGACTGTTGCTGTACATCAGTAAACACCCTCATGTTTGGATATGACATACATGTACCTGCCCTGGATATGTACATGCCACACACATACAACATATATATAAATAGCATAGCTGTTGTTGCCCTTTGTGCAGACAGGTGGCTACAGCCATTACACACATGCACATGGAAGGTAGGTCCATGGCTGCTGAATGTTAACAGTACAAAAGGTGTGATATCAATGTTGACAGAGGTAATATTCCCTCTGTACTGGTCACCCATGACACCTATCATATTATACAACAGTCCATGTGTCATGTATGTCATTACACATGCCCACTAAATGCAATGCCTACAAACATGCCCAAATGACAGGAATGTAGGACCTACACACATGTACATGTAGTGATGGCCATTCAGATACCATGCATGTGCAGTTGCTAGTGTTAGCAGGTGACGTGTGTCTTAGTACATCATTCCCCATTCTGGTATTATCGACATACCCATCCACCTGAACATTAACCCCTACGTCATGAGATGGTTTGCAAAGTGGCTCACGGACAGAACCCACACAGTGAGAGTTGCATACCCTAGGTCCGACTGTAAACCAGTTACAAGTGGCATCCACCAGAGCTCAGTCCTAAGACCCCTCATGTTCGGTATATACTTCTCTGAGGTATAGGCAAGCACAGGAGGACTTTGGCTGAAAAGGTTTGCAGATGACTGCAAACTAGGGGCCATAATTGGTTCCCCAGCTGATACAGACACCCTCCAGAAGGGATTCACTGAGACGGATACATGGTGTCAATATCATGGCATCAAGCTGAATGCTAAAAAGTGCATAGTCATCCCCTTTGGATAAAACTAATTACCCATGGACTACCACATAGATGGTAGTCCCCTACATACAGAAAAGGTAATAAGGGATCTGGGTACCCAAGTAGATAGCAATCTCTCCTGTGATAACCATATTGCCAAGGTGGGTAGAATATCCTTCTACGTGGTCCCCCTAATCTCAAATGGGTTTGCATCCAGAACAAAGGAGGCCATCGTGCCACTCTACTCATGACTTATTAGACATATTAAAGAATTCAACCCCCATTTGAGATGTACCTTACAAGACAACTGCAACAGCTTGAAAGACCACAAAAGTATCACACCAAGAGGATTACTGACCTCAAACAGATGACCTATGCAGCCCAACTAAAGAAACTCCAGCTGTACTCGGTTGCATACCGCGTACTCAGAGGTGATCTCTGCTTGACATACAAGGTCCTTGTCCAACCCAGTTATTGATGGATATGCTCCACCTAAACCAAAGCCCCTGAAAGCCACATGCTCTGGGGATATAAATCTAACCACAACAATAACTAGGACATGCTGGAGGGATAGATTCCTGACCTGGAGACTCCTCATGCTTTGGAACATGATTCCAATGTACATCAGGCAGGTCCCTTCACTAGCACTCTTCAAGAGAAACCTTGATGGGTGGATGGGAGACAGACATGTACCCCATGGATCACTGCAGTGGCTCTGCTGGACGGAGGTGCAGGGAACTAATGGCTCTGCTGATCAGAGGCACAGGGAACTAAAGTAAGGGGGTGGTGGAAGCCAACACACTGTAGCTAGGCTTATAAATGCCCTTGGGCAGGCAGCCTAGTACCTATCTATGAACCTATGAACCTATTATATGTCTTACGTGCATGGATAGTTAACTATCTCTTCCATTTTACTTTGCTATCATGCTGATTAACTGTTGAGTGACTACAAGTCATATGTATCCTGTTATTGTGTATTGTAAATGCCAATAGACATAACTAATGTTTGCCTAACATAACAGTAATGCTATGTAAAATGTAATACATATCTGCCTACAATACTGAACATTACACAGTTATTGGCACAATATCCTGCAATGCAAATCATAATTGCACAGTAGGCCCACCTTCGACATGTTATTCTCAGTAATACACCCATACATATGCCTACTGTTGCAATATATCAATATATGCTATCCCCTGTTATAGCACGTACTTGTTGGACTAACCCTGCCACCGACAGTGGCTGGAGAGGAATTGCTGGTATCAATGCCCTTATATAGCATCCCTTGTGGTGCATGAGTTGTTTGCCTTGTGACCTACAGCAGTACACACATAAATACTACAAGCATTACTATGCTCAACAATACATCACTATAAGATAACTGTTTCCACTATATGCATTGCTTACACTTTAATTATTACAGAAGAGGTACTATATACACAGACATACTGAGTGTTCTACATACCTTATTAGTAACCCGAGGTTTCGTTAACTGTGATTTCAATCTTTTTCAGTTTGTGTTTCAATCTTCTTTGTAATGTTTTGCTGGTATATATAGATGGTTTGAATGTGTGGCAAGCCATCTTTTATAGTTAAATATCAGTAACATGTGCTATCCTGACCACCAATTGGTGTTCCAAAGTAGTTAATTACATGCACATCAGCTGTGCAGCTACTCCATTAGCCAATGCAATGGCAACAGTGGTGTATAATTGAGTACACCACTTGGGCGTTGTTCCTTTGCCTTACTTTCGAAGATGATGGCCTGGATGTGTTATTTGTGATGTATTGCAACAGCTATATGGAGACACACAGAGATATATTAGCTTCATGACTCCCTAGGATTGTGTGTAATGCCTAGAAGATGTTGCTCTACATGTGAGTACAGCTGTTATATTTCAGAACATTGCTACCTATGCAGGGTTTGTTTGTACCTGATACCTCTGCAGATGTTTCAGCCTGACAAGGATGTTTGAGCAGCTCAAGGCTGTATGGCTATTCATATAATGTTAGGTGGTTTACAGTGTGCTCACCAGACATCTTTTGTTTGGTGTAAATGTGTATCGTACTGTGCTGTTAATCAGTAATTGGTAACACTTCCTGGTGTACACACAACCATCTGAAACGGGATTAGTGCAAACAAACCCTGTAACATCAGCAGCTGTTCCATTGTATAACAGCAACTATTTCATATAGGGCCATGTTAGTGTGTCTCTGACAAGGTATGTTAAGGCTTCTGCAGATGTCGTACAGTGAGTGAATGATTTGTGATGTTATTACAGTATGTATTGTAATTGGTTTGGGTGTGGGGGAAATGTTGGTGGGTGTACATAGCAGATGCAGGTGTGTAGGAACTGCTTTTATACATATTGTATATGTGTGTGGGTGTTCTTTCCCTATGTGAACACCTATCCCTTAGTGGACTAATACTATGGTAATTGCAGGCTGATTCATTAAGGCACTGTTAAATGGTTCCTGTATAGCATGCAGGTGATGTTAGTCCTTGAATCCTTTTGGCACTACATCGGAATGTAATAAAGTGTTGCTACATGAAAGCTGTCTGTGAATTTCTGTCATAGGTATTTGCAGTCATTGGAGTTGTGTTGGTGACTGACCCTCTTTGGCTAGGGTTGCCACCTTTTCAAATGGCCATAGTGGGACATTTTCAGGACTCATATCAGATTTTACAGGCCGACACATACCCACGGTCAGTACAAAGGATAGAACTTTACTTTTTGCCTAAATAAAAGCTTATCCAGGTGCAATTAACCATAGGCAAAACTGCTCTCCAATTTGTAGCATGCTACAGGCCACCCTCTCAAACTCAGGAAACCCACACAGCCTTCCTGAAGACACTGGAGGGTATAAATTATCACCAAACACCATCATATTGGGTGACTTCAACTACCCGAATATAGACTAGGAACATTACTCAAGCCCCAACTTTCTAGCCCAAAGGTTCCTGGAGTTCATAAATTCAAATGCCATGGAACAACTAGTCACCGTCCCCACAAGAAGAGAAAATATACTAGATCTCATCATCACAAACATGGGGACAAAATGCTCCACACCGGAAGTATATCCCTCTTTGGTGAGATCAGATCATAAACTAATCTCACTAGAAATCCACATCCCACCCCAAACAAAAAAGACCACAGTGAAGAACTTCTCTAAAGCAAACTTCACACTACTCAAGACAGGTGTGGTATCCTTCAAGGCCACTGAGCCAATGGAAACCACAACCCAAGCTGCGGAAGCCCTTACAAATGCCTTCTATGAACACCTTCAGGACTGCATGGATCAGGCAATCCCAAATAAGATCAAGACTCTTTCCACCAAGGGCAAACGTCCAGTCTGGTGGACCCCAGCCATAAACAAACTTTACAATAAGAGGAGAAAGCTATTACATGATAGAGCAAAATCCCAAAAAGGGAAGGCATCTTTGATCAGTACTAGCAAGAAACTACAATCCCTCATAAAATCATCAAAGGCCAACTTTGAGAAAAAATTTGCCATAGATTCAAAAGACAATCATAAGGCCTTCTTCAGCTATGTCAGAAACCTGGGTGGAAACTCCCAGATATGCTCAGAATTAGCCCAAAATGATACAAAAATCACTGAGCCCACAGACATTGCCAACATACTGGCAGACAGGTTCAGCACAAACTTCACCCCCCTCTCCCCCTCAAAAGGAGAGATAACTATCCCAACAGAGTGTAGCCTCCCAGACATCTCAAATGCGCAGGTGAAAGCTGCTCTCTCTAAAGCTAAAAACACAGCATCAATGGGACCGGATGGTGTCCCCGGCTGTGTGCTACATGAACTCAATGAAGAACTAAACCCGCACATAAGGCAGCTGTTTAATCTTAGCCTTACCACAGGATATGTGCCCAAGGAGTGGCATACGGCAACTGTGGTCCCACTCCACAAAGGTGGTGCCTCTATGGACCCTGGTAATTACCGCCCCATAAGCTTAACAAGCCTGGTCTGCAAAGCTATGGAGAGGATCATAATGGAACTCATAAACAAGGACATAGGGGACTTGCAGACCTTGGACCCAACCCAGTTTGGCTTTGTCAAGGGCAGATCTTGCCTTTTGAACCTGGTCGACTTCTTCGAAACAGTTACCAAGGCCATTGATGAGGGAAAGGCAGTCCATACAGCCTACCTTGACCTTGCAAAAGCTTTCGACACAATACCCCACTTGGGTATCATAGAGAAACTTACCAGCTTAAATGTAAACCCATATGTCACAAGATGGGTTGCAAACTGGCTAAAGGACAGAACCCACAGGGTTAGAGTTGCTGGAGCCATGTCAGACTTCAAGCCGGTTACAAGTGGTGTCCCACAGGGCTCAGTCTTTGGCCCCCTATTGTTCGGCATCTACTTCTCAGAAGTACAGGCAAACATAGGAGGACTATGGCTGACAAAGTTTGCGGATGACTGCAAACTGGGTGCCATAGTGGATAGCACATCGGACACAGACATCCTTCAGAGGGGTCTCACGGAAACTGATAGCTGGTGCCAGAGCCATGGCCTGAAGTTAAATGCAAAAAAGTGTATAGTCATAACCTTCGGGAAAAACAAGGTAACCCCAAGCTACCATATAGGTGGCAACCCACTAAGCACAGAAGAGGTTATTAGGGACCTGGGTACCCAGGTTGACAGAGGCCTCTCATTTGACACTCATGTTGCTAAAGTGGTTCAAAAGATCTTCTACATTGCCCATCTGATCATGAAAGGATTCACATCCAGATCAAGTGAGGTCATTGTTCCCCTGTACTCTTCACTTATCAGACCAATGATCAAGTACAATGCCCCATTCGGGATGTATCTCACCCGACACCTGCAGCAATTGGAGAGACCCCAAAAGTTCCTCACCAAAAGGATAAAGGGACTCCAAAACCTGTCATATACTGCCAGACTGAAGAAACTCCAACTCTATTCAGTTGCATACCGTCTGCTCAGAGGTGACCTGTGCCTGACATACAAGGCTATGACCAACCCGGAATTAATGGACATGCTCCACCTCAAAAAATCCAAATCCACCAGAACCACTAGAGCAAGTGACTTAAACCTTAGCACGGATATAAATAGGACGTGCTGGAGGGATAGATTTATCACCTAGAGACTCCCCATGCTGTGGAATAAAATCCCGGTCCATATGAGACAGAGCACCTCGCTGGCTCTGTTCAAGAGAAATCTTGACCGGTGGATGGGAGATCGTAGGTTTACCCCGGGAATCATCTCTATGTCACTGCTGGACAGAGGCACAACAAACTAATGGGCACATTATTTCTAACATAAGGGGTGGCGTAAGCCACATAACTTTGGGCTAGGCTTATAAATGCCTTAGGGCAGATAGCCTAGTATAAACCTATGAACCTATGAACCTATTCTTGTAGCAGCTTAGTTGCTTCTCCTGTTTCTTGTAACATTTAGGTATTTTAGATACAGAAATAACTATTTTATGCAACTATTACATAAAATATGGGACATAATTATGTCCTACAGTCTCAGGACATTTACCATTTTTAATAATTTTGGTCAGGACACAACTGCCCAAAGAGGGACTGTCCCTCGCAAAGTGGGACAGGTGGTAACTCTATCTTTGGCTCATGTCCATAGCACATATTTGTAATATTCTATAGACATATACTCTCCATATCCTTTGTTAATATAGTTTGGTCGTGGCGGAATGTGTGATTGCTATGGTCCATGTTATACTCATATATGAACACTTCAACTGCTGTATACGGGAAACCTATGGAATACCGAACACACACAATTCCGACACCCACAGTACCGGGCCCAGACTCCCAAACCCCACATTACCGAACACTCAAACTCGTGACAGTCAAACTCGCGAAAGTAACACAAATACAGAACACACACACACACACAGACACAGTGCTACCCACCACATCCAAACAAACCATCCTACACTACGTATGAGCAGGTGGGCAAGCCCACCTACACCCCGCATGTGGGTGGCTGTGCCCCACACCCACCCCGCTTTAATATTCTACCTCTTAGATTGCACAAACAGACACACAAAGCAAACCCACACCCACATATTACAATCCCCCAGAAACACACAACACACTCAGAATACACACTTACACACACTAAAGCCCTCAGAAACACACTTACACACAGTAACCTACCTGAACCGCAACACCAGAAACACTAACTAAAAGTCCCTTAACATCGGGATTTTAAAACTCACGCTTCTGGTGTTTCGGTACTGTGGTCTTTCGGTCTTTAAGCCTCATGATTACATGCGTCGGTATGTCAAGCATTCAGTATTTGGTAGGTATCCCGTTTATATGAACCTCTATGGTTGTGTAGATGTTGTTAACCTGTCTATATATCTACATATTTATGCATATCCCTATATATAGACATATCTCTCTCTCTCTCTCTCTCTCTCTCGATATATATGTTGATTTATATATATATATATATATATATATATATATATATATATATATATATATATAGCATACACCTTTCATTGGGTACATGGCAGTTTGTCCTATTTCCTCACAATCCTCCCTTTTGTTTTAACCTTTCAGAATACACAACTGCTGTTGACACATCTCAGGTAGCTTAGTGGCAGGTTATTGTGAAGATTGTGTACATGGTTGCTTGTTCTAATCCTGGCAGTGGTCATTTTACTTCTCAGAGCAGGCGCTAGTGCAAGGGTGATTAACACTCATTTCAGCGGTTGTGAGTGGCTTTGCCCGTGATCTGCGCAATGTTTAACAAAGGTTAAACCTGCGTGATGCTTATTTGTGTAGTCATGCTTTAGCGGTGCTTACCAGCACTTACCGGCGCAATAACCTGCTAACGTCTGCTTAAAAGTGCTTTAATCACCCTGCATTGAACATTCCTTATTCGGGACCTCAAAATGACGTAACAGCCCGTGCATGTCTTGAAACCGGGACCACGAACACCACAGTCACTGGCTTTACCACGGAGGCATCTGAGATATGTACAACTTTTATGGTGTATAGTATGTACAGTGTACTACAGCTGTTCCTCAATACTGCAAACAAATCTGTAAGTCAGTGAGTGTACATATGTTTGATACCTGTAAATGTTCATATGTTTGTTGAAGTCAGTGTTGCAATGTGACCTGACAGGGTGTATTATGGATGAGAATGGTTCTTGTTTTGTGTCCTTTTTACATTGTGCCCATACTCCATGTGTACTCCTCCAGTTCACGTAATGAACATCCGACACAGGCCCTCCTTGATGCATATTCCATTAGCCAGCAGTCCTCCCCACACCAATCTCCACATACACAGCAACCATTGCTTCTATGGGGAATTAGGTTAATATTAATAGTTATAATACCAGAGCTGCATGTGTTTTGCGTACACTTCTATTCATTTGAAATGCTTCTGTGTCACAAAGTGTGTTCATAGATGTTTGTATATATATATATATATATATATATATATATATATATATATATATATATATATATATATATATATATATATATATATATATATATATATATATACATATATAAATATAGATATATTTAGTATTAATTTGCAACACTTATACATATGTAGACTTGTATACATTGATTCACACATTACAGTACATTACAATGTACTGTACATATGTACACAAAGTGACTGTCCCATTTGTGGTCTGTACTGTGAAATGCCTGTAGTATAAGGTGTAGTCTAATAACCACTTACCACGTATACAGATTAGATGGCTTAGTGGTTGGTCCCATGACTATGGTGTGCATGGCCCAGGGTTCAACACTTGAAATGTATTAGACATGTTTTACTACAGAATAAGGCTAATTTAAGCAGTTGTAAGCAGGTTTAAAGGTGTTTGTGTGCATTATACCAGCAGCTGTACAGTTAAACAAACTTTACATCCTACAACATGTGCACGTAAATATGGCCACTTCTGCTAACTACTCAGGATGTATACATTTCAGTGACGTAACATCTCACTATGTGCTTATATAACATTACATTGTCTGTTAACTGTACTTTCCAGCACACATGGGTTTATGTGTGTTCCAAATATTTATTATTCTGTGGAATACTACCTATATATGCAAGCTGTGGTTAAGGTATACTATGTAACATGTAAAACATCTCTGACTTTATTGGGATTTGAACCACAACTGCACAGATATTATGCAAATGCTGTAGCCATTACACTATTGACATTAACGTTCCTTCTGCCTATTTCCTATGTCCATGAATCCTATGTGTAAGCTTGGCTACACAACAGGCGGTGCCACTCACACCCAGTGAGCTTCTCAAAATACCGACATGACACATGAATTGAGAGACTATACATTAACATCCTAACTACATTTGGCATAGCCCCTCACTGACACACTTCAGGGGAAACCTTGATGTATGACTGGGCAACAGTATATACACCCCTGGGATCATGTGTCCCAGACACATACAGCCAGGGTGTGGGGGAGCCACTCCAGTTTTATAGCTGCAAGACCTGCTGGGGACATTGAATGCTGTTGGGTTGTCATGTTAACATGCCCTTTTGAGATCACTATGTGCCCCTATCACCCTACAGCACCCCAGTCTTCAACAGCTTCCAGCAACTCTGCCTGGAATCACTTCATTGGCTATGTTTGACAGAGGCTCAGTTACTTCATCAATGGTGTAGATAAAGCTACCACACTGTAGCTATGCTTCTAAATACCCTTTTGCATATAGCCTACTACCTATCTGTGAACCTCTACAGTGCAGGCCACCTACAACATCATATGTGATTATACAGTTTTCTGATCACAATATACAGTGCAAAATCACCATATAGTCAGACAACAGTTAAGTACAGCAAGAGCATACAGACTACTGATACATAATCACTCCAAAAGCCTATCTTGGAAACGCGTGGACTTGTATACGTTTCTGGCTTTGTATTGCTTACCAGTAGGTTACCTACAGGAAAGATGGGACACAAGCTCATATGGGAAACATGCCTGGAACAATGCCATACCAACTTGCATGTGTCAGCCTAAGACTTTGGAATTCTGGGCAAGGCTATTGGTGCAGGTTGTAGGCAGGTCTCAGAGGTGAATCTCACCTCCATGAACTACACAATAGCAGAATCAATGAGGGTTAGGCTACTCAACACCAGGGGTAGTACTCACAATATGCACACACTCACAGCACCCCTCAGTATGGACAACATCTACATCTGTTCTGTGACTGGTACCTGTATACGGCTCCTGTGAGCACACCGGCACTACCAGACTACAACCCATAACACACATTTCAGCCACTGAACATGGACTGGCACAGACATGGAGGGGGTGTATCCATATTCATCGGGGATACCTACACCTCCAAGTTAGTGGGACAGCATGATACCTCTGTGATCATCCATGTACAGCTAACATCAGCCATGACCGCAATGCAAACTATGAGTTTCTACAGATAACCCTCCATGACCCAGGAGCACCACTACAACTATCTGGAGACAGTGGTAAACATGACAGTCCTACCAGACATCCTGTTATTGGTTAATGTCGGCTACCCTACACTTAACTGGATAACCTACTTGAGTATTCACTTCCAGGCCCAGCACTTCCTGGCATGTATCACCTCATATGGCCTGTATCAGTTGGTAGATGAACTAACGAGAGGTGAAAACATAATAGAAGGGTAATCACTGACATGTGCAACAGGTGCACTACAGCAGAAGTAAACCAATCACTGTTTAGATCTGACCATGAACTATTCACTGATGATTTCCACTCCCAACCATCTCCCCCACCCAAGTAACACACAGTGAATACCTTTCCTACAGCTAAATTCACAGTACTAATGACAGAGGTGGGAGGGTTCACCACCCCCATGCTCAGGGATGACACTGCTCAAGATACAGTCAGAATTACAAATGCACTCTATAAGAACCTACAAAGATGCATGGGTCATGCCATCAATGGTAAACCAGGACTAGCTACTCCTACACAAGGACACCAGTCTGCTGAACTCCTGCAATATACAGGCTACACAACAGAAGTAGGACAGTAGTCCAGAACAACAGCAAACCCCAAGAAGTGCAGACATCCGTGACCAGTATTAGCAAGATACTTATGTTACTCCTGTAATCATCCAAGGCTGACATCCACAGGTAAATAGGTATGGATTCAGAAGATGATCACAAAGGCTTCTTTGCCTATGTCAAGGATCTAAGCAGTAACACACAAATTTGCACTGTGCTGGTGCAATATTGCACTGAATATACTGACCCTACTGATATCACCAACACACTTGATGATACATTCGGTGCAAGCTTCACCCCCTACAGGGCCCACAACAATACACAAAAAGTACAGTATCCCAGACATCTGAGACATACAGGTGGTAATGGCCCTTTCAAATGGCATGACAGAGCATCAATGGAGGCAGATGGTGTCTCAGACTGCATCCTGCAGACACTACAAGACAAAGTGACCCCCTGCCTAATATAGCAATTCAACATCAGCCTCTACACAGCCTACATGCCCATTCAGTGGTGCATGGCAACAGCTATTCCACTCCACCAAGGTGGTGACACATGACCATGGTAACTACCACCCCATAAGCCTGAGTAGCCTGATCTTCACGGCTATGGAGTGCATCCTCATGGCACTCATTAACATAGACAATGGTAACCTCTAGACACCTGACCTAAACCAAGGTCAGCTTGACTGAGTGCAGATCATGCCTACTGAACCTGTTTGACATCTTACAGTCACCTAGAATTTAGGTGTGGGGTGTGGTAGTTCACACATACTACCTGGACCTTGCCAAGGGTTTTGACACCATTCCACTCACCAGCCAGTACATACACCCATAAATCACAGGTTGATTTGCCAACAGGCGTATACACAGAATCCACATGGTAAGCCTAGCAGCCTCCCAGGTTCAACTCTTGACCAGTCACAACTGGTGTCCCACAGGACTCAATCCTGGGACCCCTACTGTTTGCCATATATTTCTCAGAGGTACAGGCTAACACAGGTGGACTACAGCAGACCGTGTTTGGTGATTACTGCAAACTGGGAGCCATAACTGACAGTCCAGCTGTCACAGATGTCCTTCAAGGGGTCTCACATAGACCAACACAGGATGTCAGAGTCATGGCCTCCAGCTAAAGGCCACATACTGCATGGTCATTCCATTATGGGAAACTAAACACACACACATAATAACTCATGAGTGGCAGACACTATAATTCAGATGACGTAATGGGTATGTGGGGACTACATTAGATAGTGATCTCTCTTTTGACAATCATATCTGCGAAGTAGTTAGGACATCCGTCTATGTAGGCCATCTGATTACTTAAGGATTTGCATCTAAACAGACTGAGGTTATTGTGCCCCTTTACCCATCACTCATCAATCCCATCATTGAGTATGATAACCCATTGAGGATGTACATCAGAAGACACATCCAACAGCTGGAAGGGCCGCAGACGTACCTTGCCAAGAGGAATAATGCCTTCAGACATGTGTCCTATTCTGACAGACTGCATAAACTCTTGCATTACTCAGTGGCATCTCATTTACTCAAAGATGATATTTGCTGGCCAATAAAGCCGTGTCCAAGTCAGGCTTAATGGATATGCTCCACCTATGGGAATCCATGTCACAGTGAGCCACAGACTGTAATGAGCTATACCTTGCCACAACCATAACTGGAAGATGCTGGAGTGACAGATTCCTGTCACGGGTACTCCCCATGCTTTGGAAATTCATCCCTGATTACATTATACGGGGCCCCTCACTAACACTCCAGGGAATCCTTGTAGAGTGGGTGGGGAACAGTGGATACACCCCAGGGATCCTGCAATTGGCTCTGTTCCACAGTGGGACAGTTAGTTAATCAATGGGGTGGCAACAGCAGACACATTTTGGCTAGGCTTATGAATGGCCTTGGGCTGTTAGGCAAGTACCTACCTATGTACCTATGAACCTATACATACAGTATTGACACATGCTGATAGCTTAATTTACTGTTCAGGTATTGACTTACCTTGTGCCAATGGCAGATGTGTGTAAAATAGTTGAGGGCTGCCTATGTAGGATGCACACAGTAGACCACCTATACATGACAATTTACAGGTGGTCGTGTGTGCGTGCCATCCATGTTTACTGTGTGTGCAAGTGGAGAAGGGTGTCAGTCCATAGGTGCCTACACTGTCAGTGTGTGTGCTATACATTCCCTCTTTGCCAAGGCATGGGCATACTGGGCACGCCTCTGTCTGCCTACTGGGCTGGCACAGGGTGTTCATGGTCTGAGTCCCTCTGTGCCTGTGGGGCCCTTGGCAATGGTTGTGGGCTGTGAGGGACTTCACCATTCTGTCCCTGCTGCAGCTGTTTCCGCAGGATCATATTGTGTAGCATGGCGGGTACATGTCAGTACATCGAAGTTTAAATTTCGCTAATCATGCCTACCACACATGCATAATACTGCCACACTTACTAAAACATGGTAGACATGATTAGCGAAATTTAAACTTCTTACCTGTTAAATGTCCGTGATTTGCGGTGTCGATTATTTCATGTGTCGGTGAAGTGGATGTCGATCTTCTAACTTGTCGATGTACTGACATGTACCCAGCATGGCACATACTATGAAAATGTGGGCACACATGCATGGAGAGTACTGCAAGGCTCCACCAGATATGTCCAAGCAATGGAACCATGATTTCAGCATCCCAAACACATGCTTTATGATGATTCTGGTTTCTGCGTGTGCCTCATTAAGGCGTTCTTGCATGGGTGTGTGTGCATTTCTGATGGGAGTCATCATCCATGGTTCCCATGCATAGCCAGCATCCCCCACCAGGTGGCCATATGGGATGTCCCCCCCTGGCAAATACCTGATACAGCTGTGAGGCATGCCAAATGTGGGAGTTGTGAAAGCTTCCAGGGCTGCCAGCACACACATCCATGATAATGCCCTGGGCATTGCACACAACCTGGCAGTTGATGGAGGGGTATCCCTTGCAGTTTATGTAGCGCCTACCCTGCTCACCGGGTGGTGACTTGATGTGTATGTGCTTGCAGTCTATTGCACCCAATACCTCTGGGTAGTCTGTCACATGGCGGAAGAGACACATATTGCTGGCCAACTCCTCCTGCATTCCGGGGAAGTTTATGTGCTCATTGGCATATGCTAACATGGCCTCCAGGAACTGGTGGAGTACCCTGGATGCTGATGCCTGTGAGATCCCCACGATATCCCCAGTTGGCCTTTGAAAGGTACCTGTTGCTAGTATTCTCAAGCTTACACATACCTTCACGTCCACTGGGATGGGTTCCCCTCTATTATTTCTGTCTCTGAGGTATGGCCGGCACAGCTCAACAAGTTGTTGTATGGTGTCCCTGTCCACCCTGTAATGCTCTACTATCTCCATATCATGTAGCCCCTGGCAGGTTACCCTGGGTCTGAACACTCTTCTCCTCCTCCGGTGCCTGATATGGTTGTCAGTATCATCCTCCACACCACCTTCAGTCTCCAACACATGCTGGTGAATCAAAGCTATGGCAGCCCCTAACATGTACATATCAAAAGTTTCCTGTCTGTATACAACAATGGTGCAGAGTGTCTGGGAGTACACAAGTGTGTGTGAGGTGCTTTCACACTTTATACTATTTTGCTATGGATGCTGCTGGTGTAATTGGGTGTGTATGTGCAATTCCAGCTCCAGGGTATCTTAATTATGGGTTTTACAGCAGGTACTGCTATTGTGGGACCTTTGGTGTTGAATTACGCTTGACTGCTGTGATTCATCAATTACCCTTTACTTCACTTTTCAAACTGATTGCCCTCCCATTGTCAGGCATGCATCCAGCTGCTGGCTTTCTTGTTTTGTACTTTCCTAACCCAGGATTGTGTTGTGAAATGTGTTATGTAGCTGATCTACTGCATGTTTGCTTTGTTCTGCTGTGACAGTTCTCTTTTCGTTGCAGTACGGCACCTCCCCTTTCCTGTTCTGCAGGTAGCTGCTAGCAGCCTTGTTAGCTGTTGCCAATGGCCCACTGTGAGTTCCTAGGTGTTAATTACTCATTTGTACTCCAATTACCATGCTGCAGCATATCCTTATTTTCTTCCCGTATCCTTCCTGTTTCAGCTCTGGTGAGCGCCGCACACAGCCTTTTATTGGGTTTCGAGTGCATTTTCATCCATGTTCACATGCACATTCCGTTACCTTGTGTGTTCTCAGCTAAGCAAAGCTATGGCTACTTCAACACACCCCTATCCTGCGGCTTTGCATAGCAACAGGCAAACCGGATTAGCAATGCTCCAATGTGCTTACAGCTAAGGTGGCGCACCCCTCTCTTGATGTCATCTTTATCTCCAGGCCACACCTCGGTGTTGTACTGCTACACTGCGAGGTACATCCTTACGCCAGCGGGTATTTTGTGATTCAGTATTACTTGTCTCATTTGCATGGCATAGTCTACTAATACCTAGTTACCTCGCAGAACACTGTCACAGCCCCTTAGCAACCCTTGCGCTATGGTGTGTTGTAGCATGCATGCCATTGACTATTATGGGGAATTCATGAAATGTGTTACATTGCAGTTTTATTACATATCGATAAATTTTCATTGTGATCCTGTTTGCGCACCGATGCACTGTGATTTTACTTCGCGTTAGTGTGGGCATGACATTAAATGTTCTTTTTTATATGTTGTGCATTTTTTTTATGTCAATGGCTATATATTTAGCCATTGGCATATATTAACAGTATATAACGTGAGTTTGGTCTACTGTCATGGCTCCAATTTTATGTTTGAAAAAATGTAAACCATTTTTTTTCGGTTTACATTTCGGCATTCTTACACTATGCCTGCACCACTTCCTGAATCGCTATATACCTTCATTTGCATGCTATGCTGCTGTGCATGGGGTAATTAGTATACATGTGCCAGGAGCTGTGTGGCCGTGGTGTACGCAGGTAGTGCATGTGGAAACAGCTCGTACCTGAATCACTCAGTGGCCATATTTGGTGTTAGATCGCTGACGCTACGCCTGCACCTGGCACAAGCTTCAAGAATCCCGGGGAATGTTTGCTTAAGTAATAACCTCTATCTATTTCTATACTGCAGGCAATAACTATATGTTAAACAACAGAACTAGTGCAAGGATAGAAAAAGGCACCATGATCCTACACAAAACTGATATACATTTTTTGCACAAGATACATCCACATTGGAATATGACTGCAACTGGATAGCGACACAAATCCCTTCAGCACAATGCCTATAATTTATATTACCCAGGTGTACCTTTCACTTCCTACAACTTTACTTTTAACCTCTTTAGAAGTAATGACTACCTCAATGAATTGCCTGTTAATTTAGGTCTCCAAAAAATTGTCACAAATCCTTGCTTTCCTTATAAACTAACATACCAAATAAAATCTCAAAACCTACAGTACTCCCTCCTACAATAAGTGACCACTGTCATGTAACATATTGTATTTACATCATTACCATTAAATAAAAATGATCTTGTTTAGCTCATAGGTTCATAGCTTCATAGGTAAGTACTAGGCAATCAGCCCAAGGGCCTAAGTAAGCCTAGCCAACAAGGTTCCCTGGCTTACGCCACCCAAGAAAGTTAATTTCCTGTGCCCCTGCCGAGCAGAGCCACAGAAGTGATCCCCGGGGTGTATTTCCCATCCACTCATCAAGATTTTTCTTAAAGAGTGCTTATGAGGAACTTTGCTTGACACAGATGGGTAGCTTATTCCAGAGTATAGGAAGTCTTTGGGACAGGAATCTGTCCCTCCAGCATGTCCTCTTCATTGTGGTGACTGGGTTTAGGTACTTAGAGCGTGTAGCTTGGAGGGGGATTTCTTTAGGTGTAGCATGTCCAACAGCTCTGTGTTTAACACAGCTTTATATGTTAGGCAGAGATCTCCTCGGAGTAGGTGATATGCTACAGAGTAAAGCTGGAGTTTTTTGAGACGGTCAGTTTAGGGCATCTGTTTGAGGCCAGTAATCCTCTTTGTGAGGTACTTCTGTGGCCTTTCCAGCTGCTGCAGATGTCTTGTAAGGTACATTCCAAAAGGGGGCATTGTACTCCATAATGGGTCTAATGAGTTGCGAGTAAAGGGGAACAATGACCTCTTTTTTCCTGGATGAGAACCCTTTGGTGATGAGGTGTGCGACATAGAAGGATTTCCTGACTGCTGGGGTGATGTGATTATCAAACGAGAGACTACTGTCCACCTGGGTCCCAAGGTCTCTTATCACACATTCAGCATTAAGTAGGCTGCCATTTATGTGGTAGTTCATGGGTACAGAGTTTTTACCAAAGGGGATGACAATGCAATTTTTGGCATTGAGCTTGAGGCCATGCCTCTGACAAAAGGCATCTGTCTCAGTGAGACCTTTCTGTAGGATGTCAACATCATTTGGGGACTTGACTATGGCTCCTAGTGTGCAGTCATCTGCGAACTTTATTAGCCAGATGCCTTCTGTGTTAGCCTGTACTTCAGAGAAGTAGATACCAAACAGGAGAGGTCCCAGGATTGAACCATATGATACTCCACTTGTCACTGATTTGAAGTCAGATTTGGAGTCTGCAACTTTTACAGTGTGGGTTCTGTCAGTGAGCTAATTGGCAACCCATCTTTTGACGTAGGAATTTATACCTAGTTTAGTGAGTTTAGATATAATTCCAGAATGGGAGATGTTGTCAAAAGCCTTGGTGAGGTCAAGATAGGCTGTGTGAACCACCTTACCCTCATCTCCAGCTTTTTTGACTGCCTCAAAGAAGTCATTCAGGTTCAGAAGGCATGATCTGCCTTTCACAAACCCGAACTGGGTGTGGTCCAGAGTTTAGGGCTACCAATATCTTTGTTTATGAGTTCCATGATGATACGTTCCATGGCCTTGAATACCAGGCTCGTCAGGCTAATAGAGCGATAGTTGCCAGGATCAGTGGTGGCTCCCCCTTTGTGGAGTGGGATAACTGTTGCTGGGCACCATTCAGTGGGCACAAATCCTGATGTGAGACTGTGATTAAACATGGTGCTTAGGTAGGGAGCCAGTTCGTTCTGAAGTTCATGTAAAACACAGCCTGGGATGTTGTCTAGTCCCAGATATGCTGTGTTTTTGGTTTTAGAGTGCAGCTTTTACATGCATAGATGTGCTTACAAGGACTCTGCATTCTTCCTGTATAAATATGGACCCTTTAGGGGGTGAGAAGGGGGTAAAGTTAGCACTGAACCTATCTGCCAGGATTGGCAATATCAGTTGGTTCTGTAATTTTTGTGCTGTTGTACTGTAACTCGGAGCAGATCTAGGTGTTGCCATTGAGATTCTTGACATAGCTATAGAATGCTTTGTGGCTGCCCTTAGAATAAGTGGCAATTTTGTTTTCATAGCTAACTTTGGAGGATCTTATAAGGGATCTCAGCTTCTTACTGAGCTGACCAGGGAGCTCCTCTACTCATGGGACTTTACTCTCTTTTGCAACAGTTTTTTTCATTCTGTTGCAGAGATTGTTTATGGCAGGGGACCACCAGATTGGCTTCCTTTTTTTGGAGGATACCATCTAGGTTCTGTTTGGGATAGCACAATCCATGCACTCATGTAAGTGCTTATAGACTGCATCTGTATAGGATTCAGCAGTCGTAACTGTATTGTCCTTCTGCATGGGTGTCATGAAGTTTGCCACTTCTGTCTTAAGAAACATGAAGTTGGCTTTGGGGAAAGTTTTTATCATGGTTTCCTTAATGGTGGGTAGGGGTGGGATGCAGATATCTAGGGTGATTAGCTTATGGTCGGATCTGACCAATGAGGAGTTGACTTCAGGTGTGGAACAGTGGTCATTCATGTTGGTAATCACTAGGTCTAGGGTATTGTTGCCTCTGGAGGGGCTTTGGATAAGTTGATCCAGGGCATTGGAATTTATGAAGTCCAGAAAGTGTTGAGCAAAGGAGTTGGTACATTAGTAGTTTTCCCAGTTAATGGTGTGATAGTTGAAATCTCTCATTATTAGGTAATTTGGTTGCACCCTAACAGTTTCCAGTATATAAAGAAAAGAGGAGTGGGAATCCTGGATCATGGTGGGGGATCTGTAGCAAGCTACAATTTGGATTGCAGTTTTGCCCAGAGTTAGTTGCACTTGTATAACTTCGGATGTATTATGCTGCGCATCTAGCCTGGAGGTGTGGATATCCTTAATGAATATGGACACACCTCCGCCTTTGGTGTTCTGGTCCAGGTTAGATGGCCGAAAAGTGTGGTATGAGTTATAGCCTGGTAATGCAAGGGCGCTCTCTAGAGCCTTGAACCAGGTCTCAGTCACTGCACAGATATCGATGTTCTCTATTTTAAGGAGTGCTTCAAGTGAGTGCATTTTGAGATTTAGACTTCTAGCATTGAGTAGCATCATCCACAGTTTTTGCTTGCCTGTTCCTGTTACGGTGGTGAATTTGTCATTTGAAACTTGCCTAAAAAAGGCATTATAGGGACAGCAAGAGCCTTAGCCAGTATCCGGAATCCTAGAGGCGACATGTGCAGGCCATCTCTGGCAAAGCATCGTGGTCTGTTGAGCTTGTCATCCCAGGCAGACAAATACTGGATCCCCTTAGAATGACACCAGAAGCTTAGCCAATTGTTGAAGTCAATCATTTTGTCCTTGTTCTGCAGTATCATTCTGGGCGATGGCAGGATGCTATCTATGCTCTACCAAACAGTTCTCAGATCTGCAGTCTACCCTAGTTCAAGCATACTGATCAACCACTGTATCCTTCAGTGACCCAGAAACAGCTGTAACACTGCAGTACTGCTGTCAGTACAATAAAAAGTCTTTCCAATTATCACATGCCTAAATAAAGCAATGCATAAAAGATGTCAAAACAAAGACCTCAAAGCTCTCCTTCAATGAAGAGACAATCCTAAGAAAGCATGGAAAACAGCCAGTAAATCAAAAAATAGAGAAAAACTTGTAGCAGTCCACAACCTAACCAAAAAGAGCATAAAAAGACAATCCAAATATTTTAAAAACATCAGGCATCGCTCCTTAATCAATTTAAAAAATGTTGGTCACAAGTTAATCAAACAATAAGAAGGCACACACAAAAAAGCAATTCCATATAAAACATATGTATTATAACCTCCGCAAAGGTTTATTCACCCAGAGCAGTTCAAAAGAGAATTGAGCCAGATGCCTAAAGACAACATCTCCCTTCACAAAAGTTCTTCAGATATGCCCTTCTATATTTATATCCCCATTCTACTTCTAGATCATTAAGAAATCAGATGTCAAAGAAACACTAAAAAAAAAACTCAATAAGATACCCTCATATATACCTCCAGTATGACAGGACATGTTCAGAACATTTAATTCAATGTTTTAGGTGCATTTACATTATCTGTATATATCTGGACTATTCCTAACATCTTGAAAGAAACCCTTATTAAATTCATCCCCAATATATTTCTCTTGGCTACTCTACCTACCCCCCCCCCTCCAAACCCATCTCATGTCATTCTGCCATTCATAGCCACTCAACTGCCACCCCTTGTCTTTGTACACGTATGATGGAATTTTCATTCTGTATATAAGTTTACATAATATTTAGCGCATGCCTGCAGAACCTTTTTGTAATAATTTCTTATCTCATTATCTATGTTTCTCTTATGAACTGCTTTGATTAGAACTGCCCTCTAGGGCAAATTGAGAACAGTTACCATGATATGTAACGGTGGAGTGCTCCTCATGATACCCATTTCTGCTTCAGAGACAGCCCTACCATAGTGCTGAATCATGGTGGCCTATCTCTGCAGCATATCACATGCACTTATGAGGCATTGAGGGAAAGTGGCCTATGCTAAGTTGCCACATAATCTCTCCCCATACCTCTCAACCACCAGATGAGAGAATCAGGGACACAAGACCTTAAAATCAGGGACACCTAATTAACATAACATTTACATATTTGAATAAGCATGTTAATGGAAACACCCACACACATGCTGTCACTTCAGCTCTCACTGATTTGCAGAATAACAAAACTTTTAAGAGGAAGAGACCAAAAATATGAGACATAAATTAATTTGGCCCCAGACTTAATAGACACGTTTTTTTATTTTTTTTAAACTTCAGTCTTCTATTCTGCTTCTGTATATGCACTATGCATCATCATGACTTGCAGTGGTATACCCGCACCACGTAGCCAGTTAGCAACCAAGTAAGAAGTAACTGGTTAGGTTACTTATCTGTGTTTTCAGGAAGAGAAGGAAATCAAATAAAATCCAAATTGCATTGCACAACAAACTTCAGACCTGAGAAAAATGTATAACTAATTCTATCCACTCTGCACATTTCCTTGATTAATCCTTAATGCCACTTCAACATGCTATGGAACAGTCTTCCATTCTTCTTCGTTCCTCAAGATGAGTTTTTCAACAATAGCATCAAATCTAGTCTTCAACCCAGGCACGAAGATCTCCTTGTGTTGACATTATCCTTTTCCATTCCTGTTTAAAACCACTGAACAAACAGCACTAATATACCTGGCTAAAATGCAGAATAGTGGACTGAGCAGACCTAAATGAACACTTAAAAGTATACCAGGCCCGCTGCAGCTGCTTCCACATACTAACAGTAGCTCTGTAAATGAAACTGGCCTGCTGCATGCAAATTAGATTAGATCCTGCTACATGGGTGCAGTGCTAGAAACAAGGGATAATTCTTTATATCATGCCTTAAAGGGACTTACAAATTAATGGAGCAAATTGTTGCAGCACAAATTACATGGGGCAGTGGGAACTCTAGACACCAGGGATTACTCTTTATATCCTGCATTAAAGCCACTTAAAAATTAATAGAGCAAAGTTTTATAGCACAAAAATTGTGGCATGGTGGAACACTAAATACAGAGCATAATCTGTGTAGTGTGCCCTAAAGGCGGTTAAAGGATTCATACCCTCTACCCTCGGTTTCTTATACAACATGTACTCCTGTCTACCAGCACTACATAGAAAGAAGACTTCTAACATATTACCTAAGTCTTTGAAACATAAAATAAAGTAAATGGGTATAAGGTTTCTTACCTGTGACACTATAGCTTGCCAAGCAGGAGCCTGGGTCTATATTATAAGCTTGACCGTTCAGCTTGCTGAACGCCGAAATGTCGACAGCTAAATGGAGAAAGCTTAAAATCGTGAATGGCCACTTAACGCAAATTGTTTCATCTGGAAAGAATTCACTTGGCTGTTATCATGAATTTGCCCTTTTCCCAATGTAGACCAATCTTGGAGTTGGTATATTTAGTTGGGGGGTGTGGGAGCCCAGGCCCCTCCCTTCAGGGGAGTGGGAGGCTAGGATTTGGAAGTTTATTTTAATTTGCAATGGCCAAGCAAATTTTTCTCCTGATGAAAACATTTGAGTAAGTGGCCATTTGCGATTTTAAGCTTTCACTATTTAGCTGTCAACGTTTCTGCATTCAACAATCTAAGCAGTCGAGATTCTAATATAGACCCCAGGAGCCTTACCCATTATGATAACTAATCCACTTTTTTTCTGTACAAAATAAGTGTGAAACTCTATTGTCTGGAATTATTTTATGATTTCAACACTCCTTGATTTAAGACAAGGCACTTATAAAATGCAACAACATGATGGTCTATAAAATCTGAAACAGTTAAGAGGGATGGCGGTGTGTATGTGTAGGCTGAAGCTTTGGTACAAAGCCGGAATGAACACTAGATGACATCAGAAAGAATATTTCAGCTATTATTGGGACTTACTCAAAAAGTTAATTATGATTACAGGTCAATAGAAAGGCACTTAAGTCTTGCATTAAGGCATTAGGGATGTTCAATCTATTTGTGTGTGTGTGTGTGTGTGTGTGTGTGTGTGTGTGTGTGTGTGTGTGTGTGTGTGTGTGTGTGTGTGTGTGTGTGTGTGTGTGTGTGTGTGTGTGTGTGTGTGTGTCTGTATGTATATCTGTGTTTGTTTGGATGTGTGCTTGTGTGTGGGAGTGTGAATGAAGAGGTGTAGTTGTCGACAATGTATGGGCCACTAGTTTTGACTGCAGCAGGAAAGTGCACTTGTAAAGGGTCGTTCTGCAAATTATCTGATAATGAGGTCTTTTCTGATTATGGCTGACAAGTCTTTGACTCACATTTTCCAACATCATGGAACAGTCCATTTTTTGTTTAGTTTTTTCCACCGATGGTGGGGGTTCTTTCTGAAATTCTAGGTCTGTCATTATTTGCATTTTTCTCCCACACAGAGGCTAAAATTGGTCCTGTTGGATCAGTACTCCAGCCATTAAACAAAATTAAATCGATACAATTAACACCAACCTTTCTTTTTATTAGCATGTCTAGTTGCATTCTTGGTTGTGGTTAGGAAGCCCTTCTACCTTGTTCAGCTGATCTGCAGGAGTATCATCTCCAAGTGTCATGCAGTTTAAATTGCTCTGTTTTTTTTTTTTTTTTTGCTTGTTTTGTTAGAGTTAGTATTGAATACAATGCCCTGTTAGAGTATACCTCACAAAGCACCTTAACCAACCTGAAATACCTGAAAGGCCTTATCAAGATTTCTGGGCTACACAATTTAAACTGCTGCAAAAAAAGGAAAGATCCACGGATGAAGTTAGACACTGCATTAATATTTTCTTTCATCTGATGTCAACACCCAGTAAATAGTGACCATACGTCATTTCTTCTAGGATAATTTCTAGTAGTGGTAGTGATATTCCAGTCTTAACCATAGATCAAAATCTTTTCAAGAAATGATAAAAGGAATGATTCACAGTATTTTAAGCATTCAAAAAAACCCAGTCTCCCATATTGACAGTAATATTTAATTTTTTATCTACTTGACGTAGGTCAGACCCTTGTCCAAACAGTTGACTAGCAAGTCATCTGCTATAAAATTTGTTTCCCAAAAACAGTCAAGACGTAACCGCATAATAAAGAATTGTAGTAAAACTTGTTTCTTCATGTATTTGCATTGGTTAACCAGGATACAACAATGATCTAAGTGTACTGTTTTGAGCTTCAGACTAAGAGCACTATCTTGTTAAGTAGATTGCTCAGATTCACACATGGAAAACAAAAAGGTAAGCAGTCTAGCTCTTAACTTCAGGAAGCAGTTTGTTAGCAGCTCTTAGAGTTAATCATATGCACTAAATGGCACACTTAACACTAAGTGAGGATTGCCTTTCTCCATTAGACAAGTCTTTTTATAGTTATGATTTTTGCATTCTAAACTCTACCATATTAATGTTCAACCAGTCCTCTTAACATACTCACATAGTGCATTTATTGTGCATTGATTTCTTCGCAATAGGGTCAGGCTATAGAAGGAACATGATAATGTAGCTAGACATGGGTTTATTTATTTTTTTATTATTAATACATGGAAACTTAATCATGGATGCGGGAAAGCAGCATTACACTCAAAATGTTGAACGTGCAATGATGATCTATATACATTCCAGCATACTCCTGTGGTGTGTATGCCTTAGACTCCATGTTTCTGGCATGGACATGTGCATACACAGGAATACATTGCCCTCCTAATACACACATTCACATGTGCGTTCACACACCCACCCACAAATACTCACACACACACACACACACACACACACACACACACACACACACACACACACACACACACACACACACACATATGCATACACCCACCCATGCATACTCATACACGTGCGCATGCACACAAACATACCCACCCTCACATACTCACACACAGACATACGTGCAATTATCCTCCTCCAGTGTGTGTCCTAATAGTGGCAAAAAACTCACCTTCTCCATTGAAGGAGTGGCTTCATAAGTTACTTGAACTGCCCTCATCCTTGCCTGTGTCTCATTTCAAAGTGTCAGCTATACGATACTGGCTCTCTTGGATCACATTCTTGAATCTAACCCTCTTTGAAATTAATTGGATCAGACTAATTATTTTTTTTTCCATTAGCAAGGAATAGTTAAGTAATATCTTGAACTGGCCATACTTGATATTTATAATTTAAGATTCTTAAAATCGTAAATATTGTATTGATGCACTCTGCCCAATAATGCCTTTTGGTCAACTTGATCAAATAATTTTTTGCAAGTAAACTTTGTATGTTTACCAAAAAAGTAATGGACTTCACAGGGATGTTGTGAGTCCTGACTACATAAATAGAGGGTTTTACTACCCCAGGAAGGTCCATTATTTCCCTCATAATGTCCATCTTGGATGAAACTATTCCATTTAAAACAGTTCCTTCATCTAATCCTTCAGACTTGCTGTAGTACATATAGTTGTTGTTGGTGGAAATATTTTACATCCAAAATATAAGTTGTATAAGTATTTAGGCATTAAATGTCTACACACACGTACACACACACACACACACACACACACACACACACACACACACACACACACACACACAAATATATATGGCAATTACAGCTTCTTTTCTGAGTGAGTGTAATTCAAATGTCTCATTGTTATCAAATGAATGAAAAAAATACATAAAATGTAGGGCATTATAACCGACACTCAATGCCTCTGAACTGTCTTTGGTTCCCAGTGTGAGGGGGTATGCATCAGTGTTAATTTCTTATTACACTGCTGCTTATATTGGTGATGGACTACATCAGCAAACGAGTCATAGAGGAGAGATCAACAAAGCTGCTCTATGAAGATGCTGTGGCACCATATGTAGACTCTGAACAGGGACTTCAGCAAGTGATAAGGGAATGGAATGAAACACTGAATGTGCATGAGATAAAACTGAGTACAGACAAGAATGTTGTCATGGCAGCAAATAGGAAAAATATATAATTTATTCAGGGATGGATCATGATAATGGCTGCTGGACTGCAGCCCCCCCCCCCCCAGGAAAAAGGCATATATATATTTTTTTTATTTTGCTTGCTTTTTAAATACATTCTGATCAACTCAACTGAGTAAAAGTTTGAACTTGGAACTCCACACATCTTATTGCAAATAGATAGAGTTCTGAGACTATCTCAATGCTGTTAAAATTAAAAATTGCTTATTGCATTTGCCAAGCTGTTTATTAAAACAGCATAGCTTTACTATAGCTCTCCAAAAGGCACTAACAACAAGCAAAAAACAACTCACCGGACTGTTCTGTGACTAGACAGGGGCTGTTTCTGTTGGTTCTGGTTGCCTCATATGACTGAGGCAACCTGACAGAAAGACAAAGAAAGTGATGCATTAAATCTGAAGTATGTGAGTGGGTGCAAGCTAATTCTCATTTTTTTCCTTTTTATTTCCTTTAAAGTATCTTACAGTTACTAGGATTGTGTTTTCCACTTCTGAAAGTAAGAGTGTTTGTTTTATTGTGTGTGTGTGTGTGTGTGTGTGTGTGTGTGTGTGTGTGTGTGTGTGTGTGTGTATCTGTGTGTGAGTATGGGCACACGTGTATTTCTGTGCAAGTAATATATGTTTTGGGGTTATAGAAGCTGTCATCTGCTCCCGATAAGATTTTGCAGCATGTCTCTGATTTTGACTCGTATTTTGATCTGCTCCTCATATTTTTTTTTTTTTTACAAATAAACGAGGACTAGTCACTAAATAATGACAAACTCTTGAGTTCCATACTTAGTAGCCTTTGGGAAAGCATGATAATTTAAAGCCAGGTATTCTAATGACTTCTTATGTTTATTAGAGTAATAGTTCTGCGATATTAGTTCTTTGTCTGACATTTTTTAGCTTTCTCTTTGATTCTTGAACAAAGAGGTTCAGAGGTATGGGGGGCATGTTACAAGCTGCACACCTTACTTTTACAGCAGATAACTAAGAAGATAAATTCTTGTGAGTCAGTTATTTATATATATTTTTAAATGAGTTTGATTACATTCATAAAAAGTGGCAGTATGTTGTAATGTTTAGAAACATAGGTGTTTGCTTTCACCTGGCCCTGATTTCAAATAATGTCTCTAATTTGGTCTAATATGTTGGTCTATTCCTCCTAACATTATTTTTATTCAAAAATGAATGATGTTTAGCCACTGAATAACAAAGGACACTTGAGTTTCAGATGTAATAGCATTTGAAAAAAGAATGTTAATGCAAAGTCTGTTGTTATAGTAGCTTTCTATGTATTGTAAGGGAGAATCTGTCCCTGATTTTTCTCTTTTGTCCTCAGTTTTTCATTTTATACTTAAATTTTTAACTAAGAGGTATGGGAGATTACTGGCTTTGAGTTGTACACTATATTCTGGCTGCAGTTAGCTAAGAAGATACATTCCTGTGTGACAATTCATGTGTTTATTCTTTCATTTGATTACAAAGTCTTGTTGTCTATAGTAATAATCATACAAGTGGCTGCCTGTTGGAATGTGGGGCCTAGATACTTGTTTTCATACGGCCCTGGATTCATAGAATGTCTCTGATCTTGTTGCATATTTGTTTGATATTTTGGTCTGCTTCTACTAATGTTTATGTTTTATTTTTCTTTCTTTTTTGGCAAATGAATGAATATTGATCACTAAATAAAGACAGGTATTTGAGTTTCAGCTTTTATAGCCTTCAGAAAAAGGTTGTTGATAAAAAGGCCATTTGTTTTGCAGTCAGTAAGTAATAGTAGAGCTTTGAGTTAATAAATGTAGAGGTCTTCAGGAAATAAGCATGTTAATGATTTTAATCCAAAGCCTGTTGTTATACCAGCTTTCTTTGTTAAGGGCAATATCTGTCCCTGATTTTTGTCACTTGAGCTCAACTATTGTTTATCTTTCTCCTTGATTTTTGAGTGAATAGCTTGAGAGGCACGATTAGGGTTGCAGTGGGTTGCACACTACATTCTGACAGGAGTGACCTGAGAAGATATCTTGCTCAGTGGCAGTTAGTTATATATTTATTCATTAATTAGATTATGATCAAACATCTGAAGTGTGTAATAATATACGTGTGTGTGTGTGTGTGTGTGTGTGTGTGTGTGTGTGTGTGTGTGTGTGTGTGTGTGTTTGTGAAAGGGTGCATAACAAGGTTGCTAAGGCATGAAACTCCTTACCTGCATCCATCCGGTCTATACCCTCAATTCATCTTTCAAAACCACTCTGAAAGACTTCCTAGCTAAAATCTGTCTCTGTTCTTGTACAAAACCAGAATAAACGATATCCCTAAATTTAAATAAGTATGCCACAAGTGATATTTCAATAAAGGTGTTTAAAAAAGGCACCTTTCATTTCTTATATATCTTTACTCTCCTTTCGCCATTGACTTCCTTACTGCTAACTAATTGTCTTCCATAACTTTCTCTCTAAATATACCATAAGCCTGTTTTCCCTCACTTCATATTGTAATTCCTATTTGTATTAGACTATCATAACTTTAATTTCTCTACAAACTGTCTAAAATTTCTCTAAATATTAGATGATTGTCATATACCTTGTCTCGATTCTTAACCAATATTTTTTATATTATGTCTAATTTGTTGTAATTATTTGAACTGCAAATGTTTTTGTTTTATTTTTGAAGATTTTAAAATTATTGTTCTTAAAATGTTTTGTAATAATTTGGAGCTTTTCTCCGCTGGCCTCCTCTGAAAATGGTCTTCTACCTGGATGAACTTTCCCTGTAAACAAATGTCAACAAATAAATAAATAAATTAATTAAAATAAATTAAAATAAATTATTGTGGAAAACTGGTATTATTTTGATGAACTTTCCCTGTAAACAAATGCCAACAAATAAATAAATCAATAAATTAAAATAAATTAAAATAAATTATTGTGGGAAACTGGTATTATTTTTATTCCATTACAAGGTACAAACAGTGAACAAATGTGGCTTCCTTTCATGCCTGGATACAGAGGTTGTTGGTGAAAGCAAATAACTGACCCTGCTGCCATTTGTTCAAGCTAAGCACTCATTATTTCCAGTTTGCAGAACTAGAATACATCTGTGTGAAACCAGATGGAATGCTTTATTGTGGGTATTTTCAGAAGGGGGTTTAACTGATTTGTATGTGGTTGTTGGTAATGAAAACCACTGCATGTTAAGAATTGATTGCAGTGCACCTAGGAGAAGCAAACTGGAGATTTTTTTCACTTTTAGTCACAAAGATCAGCACAGTACAAAATATTTAATTGACTGTGGCAATCTTGGCAGAATGCGTGTTACCATTTGATCACTGGCACAGTGGTGGAGTGAGGGGTATTACATTACCTGAAAGAATCAAACCTAAACTAACAAGCTACCACGATGGACATCCAGCATCAGCAAACTTTACGATGAATGCAAATCGTTGCTGACCAAGAAAACAAAGGCAAGGCCCCAAAAATGGAAAATCACCCACCTCAGCCTCAACAGGCAAATAAGACAACTTGTCAAATCCTCTAAGGGCTCTTATGAGAGAAACTTAACAAGTACAGCCAAGGACAACCATAAGGCTTTTACAGCTACATACATTGCCTAAAAAGAAGGACCAAAGCACGTGCAGAACTAGTGACCAATGGTACCACACACACTGACCCCACAGATATAGCAAACATGTCAGCAGATAGGTTTGGCAAAAATTTAACTCCTTTATCCCCTCCTAACTTATCACAAACCTTCCCCCAAATTCCCCCCTACTATACATATTTGAAAGGCAAGTCCTCAAAGCCTTATCCAAGGCTAAAACACAGCATCCATGGGATGAGACAACATCCCAGGCTGTCTTTTAAAAAGGCTAAAACACGAACTAGCATTACCATTAAGTACCCTTTTCAATCATAGCATAACGACAGGCTTTGTTTATGTGGAATTGAGAACACCAACAGTTATTCCCTTCCACAAAGGTGGCATAACAACAGACCTGTGTAATTACAGAGCCATAAGCTCAACCAATCCCATCTGTAAGGCCATGGAATGTATCATTATGTTCCTCATAAATAAACACATAGGCGACCTGCAAACCCTAGATCCAACCCAATTCAGCTTTGTCAAGGGCAGATCCTACCTGTTAAATCTGGTGTACATCTTTGAAAATGTGACCAGGGCCATAGACGAGGGCAAATCTGTGCACACAGCATACCTTGACTTCACAAAGTCTTTTGACACAATCTCACATTGAGGCATTAGCAATAAACTTAGCAAACTGAATGTAAACCCCTTCTTTGTAAGATGAGCTGCCAACTTGCTCACACACTGAACACACTATCAAAGTGGGTGACTCCACATCAACCAGCAGACCTGTTACCATTGGGGTGCCACAGGGGTCAGTACTGGGCCCCTTACTGTTTGCTATATACTTCTCAGTAGTTCAGGTCAAAACTAAGGGGTTGTGGCTGACCAAGTTTGCAGATGACTGCAAACTAGGTGCAATCATTGAATCCCCTAACGATGTCATTATACTCCAGGGGTGTCTCACATTGACCAATGACTAGTGTATTAGTCATGGTCTCAAACTGAATGCAAAGAAATGCACCATCATTCCCTTTGGCACAAACAGTGTCCCTTCACACTATAAAACCAACAACAATACACTAAGTACTCATGAAGTGGTAAAGGACCTGAGTTCACAAGTTGACTGCAACTTTAACTTCGACCACCATGTGTCTACTGTAGTAAGGAAGGCTTTCTATGTAGCACACTTGATTAGTAAAGGCATCACCTTGAGAGCAAAATATGTTATAACTCTTCTATGCTTGGCACTAATCAAGCACATAATTGAGTATAATGTCATGTTCAGCATGTACCATACAAAGCACCTGCAGCAACTGGGGAGACTTCAAAGATTTCTAACAAAGAATATCAAGGGGCTCCAGTATGTGCCTTACACAGACTAACTAAAATCCTTGCCACTATATGCCATGTCATATAGACGTCTTAGGGGAGACTTATTCCTGGCCTACAGAGCAATCCAACACCCAAACCTAATGAACTTGCTGCATATCAGTAAATCAGATGGGACTAGGGTCACCTGTTCCATCGACCTAAATATGGCCTACAACTTAAATAGGACATGTTGGATTTATCTCCCAGTGAAAGCCACATCTTTGGAAGAGGCAGTCTCAGATGAGAGTGACTGCTCCTGTCTATTGTTTGATCAGATGTAGTGATCACCCCATTCCAATTAGCCACACCCATTCATTTACTTCTTGGAGGCTATCAGCTGCCACTGATATTATATACAGCAAATATACGTATGGAAAGTTTAAAGGATTCAAATTAAAAAAGCTGCCACTTGGTGGAAGACCAGGAAAATCCATTCTCCAAAGTTAAACACCTTAATCTGCAAAGTAAGCAAAGAACTTCCTCAGTACTATACATTGGTTCACTTTTAAGGTTCTCATTCTTTGTGGTGTGTGCATTGATACCTCAGCCACTTATGAAAAATGATGTGGAGACACAGAGGATATTCTTACTCCAGAAAGAAGAAATCCCAGTTCAGAATGAAATGATGGGTCTAGTGCTGTGAGGCAGCAATGCCAACTGCCATCTCACTGACCTATCATATTTTATTATAATTTTATTTACAAGTTGTTAGAAAAATATGTATTAATGTATATATTTAGTGCTTATTAATAAATAAGAAAGATATAATGCATTTTATTCTATTAATGTTATGACAAGAAAAATGAATTCATATGAAACTGCAAGAAGCTTTTGGAAACTGCAGTGTGCCTTTTTGCAAGTTGGCCTCTGACCCTAGCAGCTGTTAGCTCAGCAAGAATTAATGTTTATGCTTCTCACAAGTGATTATCTGCTGGGTCAGGAAATTAAATGTGTGAAATAATGAGAATCTTCTGCTCTTTCCTGCTTGAGCAATCGACCTTGTATATGTTGCTAGATAACGCACCGGCTGCAAGGAAGAAGTGATAACATGTAACAAGAGAAATGTATTGAGAACTGTATCTACTATTATGTTCGAATTAATTTAGAACCTTGAGTGGAAACTTTTGTAAAAGGGTATTGTAACCAACCAGGTGGCTAGCAAGGCCACATTGTTTACCAGAAAAACTTTTTAAGCAAAATGTAGTATCAGCATTTTAGATGAATAGAATATTGTAAGCTAAAGTGATGTAAAACCCCTTGTGACTGACTGACTACGTCAGCCTGGTGGGTTAATACTAGTAAGAAATATTGTAAAAGTTGTGTTCTTCCTGTTTCATTCGGACAAAATTCTGTACTTGTACGTTTTTTGCCTCCTGGTGTACACTAGTAAAGAACTTGAACCTGAACCTCCTGTGTATTGATCTTTTTATTACAGTATTTTTCATTTAACACAAGTATGTAAAATGAATCACTATGGTAGTTTTCAATTTTGGCCTAGTTCCAATAACTAGTAGAGAGAATAATAAGGACTAGAAAAAAATCAGGAGATCAAAACAGCATTAAGCACATTCTTCAATAACATAAAAAAAGCTTAATTAACCCACAAGCACTGCAGCAAAAAAACAACAGACTATGGTCATTCTATGCTGCCCATGTATTTGCCTCACAGACCAATTAGAGTTAGCTTCTGGAATAAGATAAGACCAATTGCTGACTTTGTCTGGCATAAGACTAAGCACTGGAGGTGCATGTTAAAGTGGGCTTGAGAATAGCTGGTGAGGTGATGAAGGATGCTAGATATGAATGATCTAATAGCAATTTTAAAGCCAGAATCCTATTAGAAAAACAAAGATGTCTTGATGCAGAAGTGGTGAGATCAATATAGTATTTAATAGGTTTACCTGTGAAAATTGGGGTTCTGACCAGATATGCATAGGGTCGGCCTGTGATGTTATCTGCTAGGAACAACTTTCATAAACTGACACATCTTGTCTATAGTGATTCACAGCAATTATTTGTTCCTAGTTAAAGTAGCATTTGTTACAAAAAAGACTAAGACAAAATAACCCTTTGTCTGCAGTAACCCTTGCTTCAGGATTCAGAATTTACTTGCATTGCAGAATGTAGCAGACAACATACCGCTCTATGCATTGTGTTAGAGGTTGAAAGCAGAAAGCTACAGATGTAATGCAGGGCAGAGAAATCAAAGGTTAAGATATAATGTGGGGTAATAAATGACCACTCAGTAAAAGCTATGTAGATTAATATGATTCCTATAATGAATGCTTTACTAGTGTATGAGGTTAAGAAATACCTAAAGGCTTGATAACTGATTAGCTGAGTCAACATATTAAAGGCTACGGATAACTCTACATAAAATGAGCTAAGGGAATGACCACTGAGTCAAGAAAAGTAGAAGGAGGAAACGGGGAGCATGGATGGTTGTAAAGAGCATTCTGATGGTAGGGGGTAGTGAGAGTAGCTTGGTGGAGGGTCGGTGAGCTGTAAAGAATACGTTTGGTGGTAGTGGTCTCATAATGCATACAGAGGAAGAAAAAGAAGAGGAAGAGCAGAACAAGACTATGTTGGAGTGCAGGAAATAGATGTAGAGCTAGGAAATAACTGAAGTAGAAGGAAGGGTTAAGCCAAGATAGTGGTAGAAGGTCGACCAAAGAGGAGCAGGTGTTTAGGAGGACGTGAACTGCAGAGTAAATGGATAGGTATGCCTTGGTTTTGAGAACACAGAGGTTTCTGGCAGCATGAGACTGAATTACTAAGGATATTCAGTAAGGACAACAGGGAGGCAAGTGGACTTAACTGGAAGTAGAAAAGTTACTACCACTAATGCATACCAGGGTACAGCCCCACTCATGAAAAAAAAAAAAGAATCTGATCAAAAAAAAGTAAAGAAACTAAGAAACCCACGTATATTAATCCATGTAGGAAATAACTACTTATTGAATGGGCTGTAGAAGAGGGAACAGGAAACTGTATCCAGTACAGTGATTTTGGTACTCCGTATTGCTTTTAAAAGTGTTAATATTACTGAAGTTCAACAGTCAAGATGACAGAAGAAGCTGATTAAAAACTAGCATATTCAGTAGAAAAATGAACAGGGAAATGGTAAAGTATCTACATGGGGGGGGGGGGGCATAACAAGAAATTGAACTGTATGCCAGGCGCACAAAATCTCCTAGACCACAGGGGGGCAGTATTGCATATCAGTTATTGGGAAAAATAACATTTGAAGCTTGCACTTATAGGTTCATAGGTTCATAGGTTGGTACTAGGCTATAGGCCCTAGCCTACAATCTAGATCTACAAGCCTAGCCATAACAATTCCCTGGATATTTCTTCCCAAAATATTTACTTCTCTGGACCCCTGTCTAGCAGGGCGACTGACATGATCCCCGGGGTGAATTTCCTATCTCCCATCCAATCATTAAGGTTCCTTTTGAAGAAGGCCTATGAGGCGCTCTGCTTGACATGTATGGACAGTCTATTCCAGAGTATGGGGAGTCTCTGGGTCATGAACCTATCCCTCCAGCATGTTTTGTTCATTGTGATGACAAGGTTTAGATGACTGGAGCGTGTGGTTCTGAGGGATTGGGATTTCTTTAAGTGGAGCATGTCCAACAGCTCAGGGTTTCACATGGCCTTGTATGTTAAGCAGAGATCGCCTGAGTAGACGATATGCCACAGAGCATAGCTGGAGTTTTTTAGACGTTCAGCATATGGCATCTGTTTTAGGCCTGTGATTCTTTTAGTGAGGTATTTCTGTGGCCTTTCCAGCTGTTGCAGATGTCTTGTGAGGTGCATACCAAACGGGGCATTATACTCTATAATGGGTCTAATGAGGGATGAGTACAGTGGGACAATGACCTCCTTTTTTCTGGATGAAAAGTCCTTAGTGATGAGGTGTGCTACATAGAAGGAATTCCTGACTGTTGTGGCGATGTGGTTATCGAAAGGGAGACACCTGTCCACCTGTGTCCCTAAGTCTCTCGTCACACTTTTGAGGTTTAGTGTCCTGCCACCTATGTGGTATTTCATGGGTACATGTCTTTTTCCAAAGGGGATAACTATACATTTCTTGGCATTAAGCTTGAGCCCATGGCTCTGGCACCAAGCATCTGTTTCTGTAAGTCCCTTTTGTAGAATATCCACAACATTTGGGGATTCAGTAATGGCTCCCAGTTTGCAGTCATCTGTGAACTTTGTTAGCCAGAGTCCCTTAGTGTTGGCTTGTACTTCAGAGAAGTAGATGCCAAACAAGAGTGGTCCCAGGACTGAACCCTGAGGTACTCTGCTTGTCACTTGTCTGGAGCTGGATTTGGAGTTGGCTACTTTTACAGTCTGGGTTCTGTCAATAAGCCAGTTGGCAACCCATCGAGTGACGTAGGGATTTATGCCCAGCTTAGTAAGTTTATCTATGATTCCAGAGTGGGGGATGGTGTTGAAGGCCTTGGTGAGGTCCAAATAGGCTGTGTGGACCGCCTTACCCTCATCCATAGCTCTGGAGACTGATTCAAAGAAGTCAATCAGATTCAGGAGACAAGATCGGCCCTTCACAAACCCAAACTAGGTGGGGTCCAGTGTTTGAAGGTTGCCAATGTCATTGTTTATAAGTTCCATGATAATGCATTCCATGCCCTTGCAGATCAGGCTTGTCAGACTGATGGGACAGTAGTTTCCAGGATCCAAGGTGGATCCCCCCCTTGTGGAGTGGGATAACTGTAGCTGTGCATCACTCAGTGGGCATGAAGCCTGAGGTGAGGCTATGATTAAACATGACACTTAGGTGAGGTTCCAGTTCATTTTGTAGTTCATGTAGTAAACAGCCTGGGATGTCATCTGGTCCCATGGATGCTGTATTCTTAGCTTTAGAGAGTGCGGGTCCTACCTGTGTGGCAGTGATTAAAGGAATTTGTCAATCTTTTGGTATTGAGATGGGCCCTTTAGGGGGTGAGAGGGGGGTGAAGTTGGCACTAAATCTATCTGCCAGGATATTGGCAGTATCCTTGGGATCAGTATATTTAATGCCATTCTGTTGTAGCTCAGAGAAGATCTGAGCATTGCCATTTAGATTCTTGACATAACTTTAGAATGCCTTGTGGTTTTCTTTGGAATCTTTGGAAATTTTATTTTCCTAACTAGCTTTTGAGGATTTTATGAGGGATCTCAGCTTCTTACTGAGGCTGGTGAGGGAGTGTTTTGCATCCTGGGATTTTCCTCTTTTCTGCAACAGTTTCTTCCTTCTGTTGTATAGTTTGTTTATAGTAGGGGACCACCAGATTTGCTTCCTTTTTTTGGAGAAGAGCATCTTGGTTCTATTTGGGATGGCACGATTCATGCACAAGTGGATGTGCTCATACAGTACCTTAGTGTAGGATTCTGCAGTCGAACTTTCAGATCCCATCTGCATGGGTGTCGTGAAGTTTGTCACTTCTGACTTCAGTAGCATGAAGTTGGCTTTCGAGAAGTTTTTTAAGGAGGTTTCCTTACTGGGGGGTGAGGGTGGGATGTGGATGTCAAGGGTGGTTTGCTTATGTATATGATGTAGGACTGGATCGAAGGATATCAAAACTGTAAAAGAGCAGAGACTGATGACAAATGAATGATGAGGAATTCTACCTGCTCCAAAAATAAGATTGTTTCTATCACTGTACCCATGACTTACAGCTTGCTATTAAACTAACTGTATGTCTTCTGGCATAAGATACTTTTTTGCTTTAAAAACTGCAGAAACTCTATCTGTTTTGCAAAAATGTTTTATATTTCCATCTTTTAGTTGTTTTTTAAACAAGTACATACATAGGTCACAAATCTTTTATTACCCATGACATAGGGCAAGCAAAGCCTCATGCAGTTATACTGTTGTCAATATTCAAAGTATTATTTAGTATGAAGGAAATATTTCTTTCTATATCTATCTCTCTCTCTCTCTATAGATATATATATATATATGTGTGTGTGTGTGTGTGTGTGTATATATATATATATATATATATATATATATATATATATATATATATATTTATATATATATATATATATACACACACACACACACACACACACACACACACACACACACACACACACACACACACACATATACACATATATATATATATATATATATATATATATATATATATATATATATATATATAGTGTAAAAAATCCAACAAACAGCACATAGAACACGGCCAGGGCCAGCTGGTAATTTCAACGTATTTTCACCGTATGAGTCAAACACCAAACAAAACAGCAGATGAAATATAACCTGATGTTTTCAGCGTAAGTGTTTAACGCTCAAAAGGCAACACATGGAACACAGCCTAATAGGGTCTCAGCGTTTCAGTTGCAGAACATCACCAAATGGCTCGTAATCCTCCAAAACATGCTCCAAGACAAACTGTTTAAAATAGACCATGCATTTATTCAGGATACAAAGAATAAAAACTAGTAAAACTAGTAAAACTAGTAAAATGTCAAGGGATAAGCGCTTTCGGGTCACTTCAACAACCCTTCTTCAGATCCATATGACTTGTACTACATCCTTTTGTTTTTAAAAACCCTTTCCACCAATGAAACATTGCATTAAGCAGAGACACCCATCCTAGAATGGGCGTGTCATACGTGTCTCCTCAGTCTCCGCTTTTTCAAGGTGGGTTTCATAGGGAATTATACAAACTCCACTCCACACACCTTCAGATAGAAACAATTCTGATCCAAAACAATACCAAAACAGCAAAATCTTCAGAAGTTAGGAATCGAAATACAGGAACCAAAGTCAAATCCAAAAGCAAATTCTTTATTCTCCAGTGCCTCGGTGTAACCACCTTTCAAGAGTATACTCTTGAAAGGTGGTTACACCGGGTTTCATAGGGAAGGCTGTATTGAGCCCTGGTTTTTGATGTAATCGCAGTTTCCCAATCCAGAACATCTCTTCTTGCTCAAGTTTGTTACTGACATCTCCTCCCCTTTTTGAAGCATACACAATTCTCAAAACTCTGAACATGAACCATGCCCTTCATTGTCTCTAATATGCTTAACTAAAGGGTTCTTATAATCCTTAAGCCTTATGTCACTAATATGTTTGGATAGCCTCTCCTTCATCTGTCTTACTGTTTTTCCGACATAAAAATTGTTACATGATGAACATGTGGCCAGATACACAATGTTCTTCGTTGTACAGTCAGCATAAAAATTACTGACATATTTCCTCTTAGTAACTGGATGCTCAAAACAATTGTCTGTGCATATAAATCTACACATAGTGCATCTTCTACATGGAAAGGTTCCTCTCCTTTTTGAGGTGATATGTGGTTCGAGATTGTTGTCCTTGCATAGTATTTTCTTCAAATTCTTTGCATTTCTGAAGAAAAACTTAGGTTCTTCTCCCACTATTCCTTTGCATTCCTCATTGGACATTAGTATCTTCCAATTCTTCCTAAAATGTCACAGACCCTTTCTGTATCTGTTGTATGAGTGAGGACAATTTTTAATTCTCTCTGACAATTTCTACCTCAATCAACACTCTCTTGCTCCCATCATAAATATGGTCTGCCTTTCTCATTTCTTTCCATATTTATTTGCTGTCTCATTCTGAGCACTTCTTCTCTATAACCTCTTGCCTTAAGATGTTCAGACATGTCATCCATTGCCAACACAAGTGTTGTATCATTCGAATATATTGTTG
The DNA here is from genome assembly GCF_019279795.1 of Protopterus annectens. Taxonomy (NCBI): domain Eukaryota; kingdom Metazoa; phylum Chordata; order Ceratodontiformes; family Protopteridae; genus Protopterus; species Protopterus annectens. The sequence continues at coordinate 1,484,271,146 of NC_056728.1, read as the reverse complement.
ACATTCTTAAAAATTGTCCTCTCATGATATTTGTATAGGTGTACCTTGGGTGCATACTACTCCTTGGTAGAATATTGTTCTTCCAACAATCCTTTCTGAAGAGGCTAGTCTCTATATTTCCTTCCTCATTTTGTACGATCCGTACATCCAGAAAATCCATCTGTGTGTCACTGTAGGTCATGGTAAACTTTATGCAATTTGTGCTATTTTCCATGTATGTACGGAAGTTGTTAAGTTCCACAACATCACCTTCCCACATAATATATATATCGTCCACAAACATTTGATATACCTTTAAACAATTCTTCCAGGGGTTGTCCTGATACAGCACTTTATCTTCCCAATGCACCAATACTATATTCGCATAGCTATTGGCGCATGGCGTACCCATAGCTACACCACATAGCTTTGTATAGAACTTTCCATCAAACATGAAGACATTATTATTCAAAATTATTTCCATCAAGTTGCATAGAACTGCAACTTGTCTCTCATAATATGTGCCTTCATTCAGCAGGAAGCTTCTTAGTACTGCTATACCATATCCATTTGGAATACTAGTGAACAAATTCTTAATGTCCATGCTAATCATTAGATATTTCTTCCTATCTCTTTTCATGCTGATGTACTGGCTCAGCTTTCCAAGAAACATCTTGGTGTCCTTTAGGACCGCTGGTGCCTTCTCCAAGAACTTTTTGGTATGACGTTCTACATAAATTGATGCAGGCTCTGTGATCCATCCTGCTCCTGCCACAATAAGCCTCAGTGGTGGTTTTTGTGGATCCTTATGAATCTTGGGAAGGCATTTAAAGGCCGGAATCAAAGGATGTTCCACCCGTAAATAGTTGCATAGTTCAACTGTAATCAGGTTTTGTTCTTTAAGTTCTTCCAAATACAGTCTCACTTATTAATCTCCTTATATGATGTGTCATTCTGCAAAAGGATCAGTACCTCCTCATTGTATCTGGTCTTGTCCATCAGGACAACCCCACCTCCTTTATCTGTGGGTCTAAAAATCAGTTCTGTATTCTCTTCTAGCTCTCTCAAAGCCAATTTTCCTTCTTCCGTGATGTTATAGCTTCTCCTTTTGTTGTTCCGCAGATAGTCAGTTATTTTTTGTTCACATACATTAATGAAGGTATCCATCACTGCATTATTCTGTGGCACAAAGCTACTAGGTTTTTTAAACAAATCTAGTTCAGTTTCTTTACTGTCCTTGTACATGCTTCTCAACATCACATCACATCCAAAGGACCTCAGACTCAGTATAGCTTCATTATCTTCCATTCCTCTAGTGGGTATGAATTTCAACCCCTTCTCAGGAATATTCATGTGCATTTCAGTCAGCACGAAAGATGAAAGATTAAAAACCAAAGATTCACTGCTTCCTTCATTTATCGTTCCTCTGTGTACGACCTTCTTCTTTTCCTTCCTCTGCTCAACGACCTCATTTCTTTCCTGTTTCTCACTTCCCTTATCCAAAATGGAAGTACTGGAAAAACCACATCCTTCATACTATTTTTTGATATGGCACCCGAGTCACTACTCATCACTTCCTTCTGGTTGTTCTCATTCGATACCAAATTAGACATACCCAGCATTTGATTGGACATCTGTATTGTCCCCTGTGGCGGTGGATTGTTCATGTCTATAATATCATTACATTTTGATTCTCATTTACTTTATCTCTACTCCCATCAACTGCACTCAGTGAGGCCTTTCACAGAATTCTTTGAGGGTATCTATCATTCGGTCCATTCTTTTTAGGCACTTGCTGATATTTATTAAAATCCCTTGACCAAGTGAACACATCGCCCCTTTTAAAATCAGCATAGTCCCACCTAATTTTCTTAGTCTTTATTTGTTCCAATTAATTATCATATAACGAGATTTTGTAGTATATTTCTTCTAATTTCGATGTACATATTTCATTATCAAACTCTTGCTCCAAGTACATTTGTAAACTTTCTATTTTCTTAACTAAGTCATTCTCTCTGGGTAGAAAGTGTTATATAAGTAGCTTCATATAGCTCCGACTATGTTTTAAATTGAGCCTCTGCCATTTATTCAGCAGTTCTGGTTGTGAACTCCCCTGCATAGGCATTAACAGAACCCTTAGGGCTCTCAGCACACTCCTACTGAGTTCCGGTGTTGTTTTTCTTGGATATATATATATATATATATATATATATATATATATACACACACACACACACACACACACACACACACACATATATATATATATATATATATATACACACACACACACACACACACACACACACACACACACACACATATATATATATATATATATATATATATATATATACACACACACACACACACACACACACACACACACACACACACACATATATATATATATATATATATATATATATATACACACACACACACACACACACACACACATATATATATATATATATATATATATATATATATATATATATATATACATACACACACACACACACATATATATACATATATATATATATATATATATGTGTGTCTGTGTGTGTGTGTCTGTGTGCATATTTATTTATTTATTTATTTTTATTTTACATTTGTTGGCCGGGAAAGTCCGACTGGACACAGATCTATTTTCAACGGAGGGCCATGGCGCAAAGCTCCAAATACCATGACATACAAGAAGTTTCAAAAGAATAACATACAGAGATAAAGGTTCAATGTAAACATAAGTCAGGACATACAAGAAGTTTCAAAAGAATAACATACAGAAATATAGGTTCAATGTAAAGATAAGTCAGATATAGTTTAACAATTCATTAAGTAAAGTCAGCTGGTTAAGATTATACAGTAATCCAACAGTAGGGTCTGTATAGAATATAAAAAATAAACATAAAAACAATAGTAATGTGTATATATATATATATATATATATATATATATATATATATATATATATATACGTGTTCATGTGTGTGTGTGTGTGTGTGTGTGTGTGTATGTCTGTATGGGACTCCTGAATTTGGACGACACAACACAATGTCAACAGCTGCTTAAACAATCTCAACTGGTCGACTTAAGCAGATGGTTGACAGGTCTGCTAAATCAACAATCCCTAGGTAGGAGAGTATTCCATTTCCTCAGGGAATGCACAATCTCATATATTATTATCAGGGGGTATGGTAGGTGCAGGAGACTGCCTCCCTGCAAAAAAATTATGTTATTTGTTTTTTTTTTTGTTTTTTGTATTTTTTGCATGTAGGGAAGATTTTCCTTTTCGCATGTGCTGGTGACTGTTGAAATTTGTATTTTCAACATTCTTGCCACTGATATTTTTCTATGTCAACCAAGGTAAGTAATCCCATATATATATATATATATATATATATATATATATATATATATATATATATATATATAAAGAGATCATATATAAAGAGATCCTGAAGTATTACACTTTTCCAACCTTAGTGGGCAAGATGCCTCCCATCCTTAAGGAAAAACATTAATTCCCAGTTAAACCTGGTACTTCCCAAGCATTGAAATTACTGCCTGAGACTCTTTAAAACATCTATGTTGGTGGCTATAGTTCATAGTATTTTTTTTTTGAGATATCAGGAGGCTCAGTCAGCAGTTTTTCCTGTGGATTAATGTATATATATAGATGTGTGAGTGTTAATATATATATATATATATATATATATATATATATATATATACATACAAACACACATATATATATATAAAATATGTACATATATCTACATATATATATATATATATATATATATATATATATATATAATATGTACATATATCTATTTATATATAGTGGATATAAAAAGTGTACACACCACTGTTAAAATGCAGGGTTTTTGTGATATAAAATGTGAGACTACAAGAAATCATTTCAAAACATTTCCCACCTTTAATGTGACCTATAATCTGTGCAAGTCAATTGAAAAGCAAACAAATCTGTTACGGGAAAAAAATTATAAAAAATAAAAAATGTACAATTCGCTGGTTGCATAAGTGTGCACACCTTTAAACTAATACTTTTCTGAAGCACCTTTTGATTTAATTACAACATTCAGTCTTCTTGGGTACACACCTGACATCTATTAAAGAGATTCTGATTAAACCCAAATAAAGTTCAGCTGTCCTAGTAGGATTTTCCTGACATTTACTCAGTTGCCTGTTACAGCAAAAGCCATGGTATGCAGTGAGCTTAAAAAGCATCAAAGGGATCTTATTGTTGAAAAGTATCAGTCAAGAGAAGGGTACAAAAAATTTCCACAGTATTGGATATGGACACAGTGAAGACAGTCAACAAAAAGTGGGGAAAATATGGGATAACAGTGACGTTGCAAAGAAGTGGACGTTCCTCCAATATTGATGAAAAGACAAGATGAAAACTGGTCAGGGAGGATGCCAAGAGACCTACAGCAAAACTGAAGGAGCTTCAGGAATTTCTGGCAAGTACTGGTTGTGTACTACATGTGACAACAATCTCTCGTACTCTACATATGTCTGGACTATGGGGTAGGGAAGCAAGACGGAAGCTTTTTATTACACAGAAAAACATCCATGCCAGGCTAAAATTTGCAAAACAATACATCAAGTCTCCCAAAAGCATGTGGGAAAATGTGTTATGGTCTGATGAGACCAAGGTTGAACTTTTTGGCCACAATTTCAAAAGGTACGTTTGGCACAAAAACACTTCATATCACCAAAAGAATACCATCCCCATGGTGAGGCATGGTGGTGGCAGTACCATGCCTTGTGGTTGCTTTTATTCAACTGGAACTGGGGCTTTTGTCAAGGTGGAGGGAATTTTGAACAATTCCAAATACCAGTCACTTTTGGCCCAAAACCTTCAGGCATCTGCTAAAAAGATGAAGATGAAGAGGAATTTCATCTTTCAACACAACAATGACCCCAAGCATATATCCAAATCAACAAAAGAATGTCTTTGCCAGAAGAAAATTAAAGGTTTGGAATTGCCCAGCCAGAGCCCAGACCTAAATCCATTAGAAAATCTGTGGGGTGACCGGAAGATGGCTGTGCACAAGAGATCCCCTCACAATCTGACAGATTTGGAGCACTTTTGCAAGGAAGATTGGGCAAATATTGTCAAGTCAAGATGTGCCATGCTGATAGACTCCTACCCAAGAATACTGAATGTTGTAATTAAATCAAAAGGTTCTTCAACAAAGTATTAGTTTAAGGGTGTGCACACTTATGCAACCAGCTTATCGTATGTTTCTTATTTTTTATATTTTCCCCCTAACAGATTTTTTTGTTTTTCAATTGAATTGTACAGATTATGGGTCACATTAAAAGTTGGAAAAGGTTTGAAATGATTTATTGTGGTCTCATTTTTTATATCAGAAAAAAATGGTATTTTAACAGTGGTGTGTACACTTTTTATATTGACTTATATATATATATATATATATATATATATATATATATATATATATATATATATGGATTTACTTCAGTAGATCAAACTTTTACAAGTTCGAACCACATATGACCGAGACCATATGTTCGAACTCGTAAAAGTTTGAACACTGAAATAAAAATACATAATACAAAAAAAAATCACAAAACTAAACATCTATAGCAGGGGGGCTTTGCCCCCCTGCACCCCCCCCATGTGAGGGGCTTCACCCACCCACACCCCCTTACTTAAATATACCAATTCCGAGATCACACTATATTTGTATGAATGCACTGATTATCACTGAAACACTTGCAAAAAATGTTAGCTGTCAAAAGGTAGGCCACAAAATGTCGACAATGTGAACAATGACAGCAACTACAAATGTGCTGCACAATAACCTCTATGCATGTAAAATTTCAAACTAAAAAAAGATTAAAGATTGTTTTTTGGATAGGGAAATCCCCCTACTCCCTCCCCATACTCTTTCTAATCATGCATTCTAACTTTGAGTTCATAAAATGTTGGGGAACGGTCATATTTCCCAACCCTGAGAATTGTACAGTCTTGCGCATCTGTTGACTATTTGTGTAATCAGCCAAATTTTGTTAACTAGACAGATGTTAATCAAAGCTGCAGTCAACATAATTCAGTTCTGATATATATATATATATATATTCTATATGTGCGTGTGTGTGTGTGTGTGTGTGTGTGTGTGTGTGTGTGTGTGTGTGTGTGTGTGTGTGTGTGTGTGTGTGTGTGTACATGTGACTGTGTGTGCATATATAGAGATATATGACTGTGGAAAGCAAGCAGGAGATACATAGTTTATGTTGTCATGCACTGTAGCAGAACATTCACCCAAAACTATTTGTGTCACTGCAAAACTATTTGTTTCACTGTATTTTGGTATTATAACTTATCCATTATCCATGTAACACTGACATTTATAGTCATGAATTACGTGTTCTTTAAGCTTCTTAAAACCTGAAAGTTCTAGTAATTCTAAATCTTAACAGGCAGGCTATTCTAGTATATAAGTGCAACCTCCATAAAACTAACAAACTACGTAATGAAACTTCCCCACCAATTGTCTTTTCTCCCAGAGGATCACATTACATTTTCATAGAATCTTGCTAAGATCTGTAATGCAAGCATCTCAGTCTTACAATTCTACCCACCTGCACCAGTCAATAAAATGGCTTCTAACTATAAAAGTCTACTGACCTACAGCAGTTCTGCAGTAGGCATCAGTTGTTTGTCTTCAGTTTTCATCATTCTCTGATATTGTTTAGTTCCTAATCTACACCACATCCATGGGTGTAATACTGCAAATTTTGCTCATCAATAGTGTCAACACCAAAGAGTATCTAAAATCTAGACAGCAAAGGATCTTCTTTTATTTATTTATTGATTGCTTGATTGATTGATTGATTGATAATTTCTGGTAGGTCAGTTTCATACAGTGCAATTTTAAAGTGCAATTTCAGCTCAATACTCTGCTTTGTGAGACATTAGCACAATTGTCATTTTTAGTAGATGTTTATTAGTGCTGTCTCAGCTTGGGTCTGTGAGCCTATTCAAAATCTATTAACACTAACCCATATAGTTATATTACATTTGTAGCCCTTTGTACCTCAAATTATGGCTAATCTATCTGAATAGCTTTGTGAGTGATTATTTTCCTCAGAATCTGGAAATATATGAAAGCTCAGTCATGCTTAAATATTAATTGCACTGTTTGCCTGAATTGCTTACATATTGCAAAATGTCCACCTGTTCATATTCACTAATATTTGGAAACAATCAAAACCCTTTCATTTGTGCCTGTATATTTAGTGTACTTGCTGTCCAAACAGCTCAGATATTGCTGAATTAATTTAAATCGCTCAAGCTGTCCATGTGTAGTTACTGCACCGACTGTCCAAGCTTCTTATTTCTTACTGCTGTCTGATTATTATCCATTCATTTGTTCAGACTCTAACTCTGGTGAGTCAAATTAAAAGTCTACAGTCTGTTATTATTGCTCATAAACCATTATGGATACCATCTGTTTAAACGAACACCTGTTTATACTTATATGAAGTAGCCGAATCCCAGTTTAACAGAAAAGCAACATGCTGGATATTTTGTACACAAAATACTTTTGTGGAACCCATTTAAATGCATGCTTGACATTATTCCTAAATGTAATGAATATTTGAAAATATTTTCTATTATTTATCCGGAGACTTTGTAACTTGATGTCTTTTGATATTTTTCCCCCAATGATGCTTTTAATAGTGATTAATTTGAAAAGATTCCAGCTGCACAATTGTATTTCTCTCTTCCTAATTCATGCGTGTGGTAACAAATTCAAACAAGATACTTAATGTTGTCTCTATAATCTAACCCAACATTTTCCTACTTGAAATTAAGTGGGCTTCCTAGCATTTTTCATTTATTTAGCTGCAGATTAGTTACTATATTAGACTGTTAAACCTGTTAATTTATACTGACCGAATGTACTTTTTATTGTTGCATTTAAAATTTGCATTTTAATAACTGGTCTTAATAACAGCAGTTAGAAAGAGAACATCTACCTACATCTATTATACCTGCGTTTTCTGATTTTATTAGCTCTAGCAATCTGTGCAGAGTTAAGACCTGCAATCACTGATATTTCCTATGTATCCTACTGAAATCACTTAACATTATCTAGTGTGTAAGAGACACAGGACAGGAGTCAAATACATATACTCAGTTTATTTACCCACAGGTACGTTTTCTATTAATAGTGTCTTTGTTGGATTATGTTTATTCTTACTATTTTTAGTTTCTGTCTGTGGATATCTCTGCATTTACTGAAACTTTGTAGCTGAACCCATAAGATTTTATTTTTTCTTAGCTGTACAGTTGCTGAAATTCTGTACTGCTGACACATAAGCTGTGGATGACTGTAAAGGCCTATGGGTAGTCTTTTAAATATTTGGAATTCTACACTGCTGGTCCTTGTCCTGTGGATGGCTACAATGGGCAGTAAGTAGTTTATGTAAATTTTGGGTTAGATGCACAACTTGCTTCAAACCTTTTTTTGCTTTTCTGTCCATAACCCGTAACTGCCATACTTTCAGTAGAAACTCAATTCAGCCTGTTTTTGTCCCAGCTATTTGATATCACTCACACTCAATAAATAATATTCTTCAAAGTATGACTTATTAAATGTTTTTTCTCATTAACCAGGGCATTGATTCAGCTTTCTTTCATGTTTTGATAAATGTCTCTTTACTGTTTATCTCACACAATGCTGTCCTTCTCAGTGATTGCTGTAACTGTATGACTAATGACTATTTTGCCAGTGATTCGTAAGGTCTGATATAGACTTCCTTTTTGTACTGCTGTTACAGAAATTTTACATCAGTCCTAAATTAGAGTATGAAATAATAATAGTATGGAAAACTTACCATAAAACTAGCATGAGTAAACTGGAAAAAGTACAGTAGAAATATACCAAAATATATCACTGGATGTGAAAATTTCAGTTATTATGAAAGATGAAATATTTGAGAGGAGAGTGTATTTGAGTACATAGTTCATTTAGAGAAAATTGCCTCTGAGTATGTTTGGGGTTACAGGATCATCATATAACCTGTGTAGGAGATTATATAGGAATGACAGATGCATTAATTGGTTTTCTTGCGAGAGTAACTTACCCATGGAATAGACTACCAAATTATAATAAAGCAAGGTATGGTTTAGATATTTTTAAGAGCAACATAGACACTTATAATGGGAATGACTATTTTAGTACATTGACAAGCTAGAATGGGGTTGGGAAGGTGGTCTAATGGTTACGGTGTTTGCCTTACAAACATAAGGTGTCAGGTTTGAGTCTCACAAGGGATAATTGGCTAGGCTTAAAATGACCTGCAAGGGCAGTTAGTCTAGTAATAACCTAAGAAAGGCATTATTGTCCATGCTTGATATAAATATATGTATGTAGGTGTGTTATTGTTCTTTAAAGTCTTTAGTGTCACCTTCCACTTTTATGTCTCTTATCTTATTGTTGCAACATCTCCCTTATGTCTATCTTTGTTAGCAACCCATCACGGATCTTGAAATGTCAGCCTGTGCAATGTTCTTAGTGAACAACAGTGTCCCTTTATTTCCACAGATGTTGCAAGGGCCTTGTTGTTTTGTTCCTTCATTTTTGATTCTATCAATTGTCAGGAGACATAAACTCATTATGTTCCTTTTTAGACTAGCAATCTAATATTATATTTATCCCAAGTAATGTATGTATGTATATACTCTAATCGGACCTGACTGTTTTGACATCTCCCCTTGGTGGTACTATAACACACTTTGTGAGGACTTTATTATCTCAGAAACATAAGTGGACCACTAGTACTCCTTAAGTTATTCCTCACAATACTAGCTGTACTAAAAGTTTGCCTACTCACTGCCTTCCTTGCCTCATTTGCTGCTGTTTCACCTGACACTTATCATCTGCTCTGGATTAGAAAATAAGCGTTGTTCCATATCAGTAAAAAAGAGGACTCAACTTTAAGCAGGTATTCCTTCACTGCCCCATCAACCCTTTTTTCACTGGGATATAATAAAGAAGCCCTCAGTAGTTCCCAAGTAGGCTACTGTATTATATCCATTCCATTTCTAGATCTATTTTGATGACTGCCCCCCAAATCTCTGCATAGTACTGCAAGGCACTTCATTTTATTAATTAAAATAATAGTATGAATAACAGGATGAGTTCTGTATGGCCTACATTACAGACCTATATATCTGACATAACCATAGCCTCACGACTGAGACATAACCCTTCAATTAGTTTGTATATAACATATTTTCTTGGATTCACCTTATTCCAGTATGGCTAGGTGACTACAAATATTATGGCACAACACTGTTGGTTTCCAATAGCATTGCCGACTCTCTTGTTCCTTCTTTATGAATCGCTCTAACCATTTAACAAACTGTAATATATTCATTGCATCTTTAGAGTGGCAAGGAGCTGGTGGTGTGCTTTATGTACTATGCTGCCAAATATTGACACACATTCATGGAAAGTATCCTGCCTCAAAACAGATGCATTTCTCACAGGCAAAATAGATGTAAATTCTGTGAGCTTTGTTCACAAAGACAGTGACAAAAATGTAAGCAAATGCATTTTCATTGGCAGCAGCCCTCTGGAACACTCTGTGTGACTGGAGCAATACCTTCAAGTCTGCCTATGCCAAAGTAGCTCACAGCTTGACTGAAAAAGTCAAAAATCACTCATTGTTGATGCAGAAGCAAAGTGTCCAAAGGAAGTACCTGCAGGATGTCTTTTGTCAAGACTACTATCCCACAACTGAATATAACAAACACATTATCTTAATATAATGGCCAGACTCTCTGAGAGTGGTTAGCTTTCCTTAATATACAACCAAAAAATGCATTACGCTGTTGCAAAGGTCAGTCACTATAGCTCCTTCAACAGATTCCACAGCGTAAAGCATTTTATCCAGAAAATGTAGAAAGATAGGATTAATGATATAAAAGCCCATCTCGTCTCTCTCATTGCCAGAAACTGCAAGTTGTGAAAATATTTTCAGATGATATAAGAATGTAATTTGGTCTTGATAAATGTGCAAAAGCAACCTTTAAAGCAGGAAAACTGTAACACCAGGAAACATCAGTTTGGGACACGAATGTGATATAAAAGAACTAGAGCAAGAAGGTGTTTATAAATATTTGAGAATTGATGAAGGATCAGCAATAAAACATGAATAAATGTGAATAAAACTTTGTAAGGAATACCTTAGAAGACTTAAATTAATCCTGAAAACAGCATTGACATTTAGGAATAAAATCCAAGCTATAAACCAATTTGCTCTTCCTGGCCTCAGTTTTGGAGTAACTGATTGTCCCCAATACATGTTGGACGGATTATATAGGAAAACAAGAAGGATGCTTCATGCTCACCAAATGATTTATAAAAATCAGTTCATACCAAGATTATATATTCCCAGTCCGAAGGAGGGATGGGCCTCCTTGAAATTGATTACATGTATAGATCTGCAATCATGAGACTGCACACATATCACATATCTGCGGACCTCACAAGACCCAAATGTAGTGAAAGCTTTAAAACACAAGGAGAATAAATCTAAGATGGCTTCTCTGCTTAATTTAGCAGAAGCATATCAGCATCAAGCAGGAATGGAAATCAAACCAGAAGCAGATAAAAATCAGGCAGCAACTGAATGTGCCAAAAAAACAAAAGAAAGAATTTAAGATGAAGGACCAGATGAGAATGCAAGAAATGTGGAAAATGCATAAATATAGTTGCAAGAAGGACTATATACTGAAAGGCATAATAATATGGCAAGACTGTTACAATGGGGATTGTGCAAACATTATGATACTAAAGTGGCTAAATAACATTGGAAACATGAGCCACAAAGCATCATAGAAAATGATGAAGTTTAAATCACATTGGATCATCCATTATCAACAGTTCAAAAGATAGATGCTAGAAAACCATATAAAGTAGTCCATGAAAAGAAGACAAAATAGCATTGATCATTGAAATTGCCACACACACTGACTACAGTGTCTTGCATACAAAGAGACACAAAGTTATAAAATATCGGAATTTGCAGGCAGAAATGACAGCAATGTGATAGAGAGATATCCAGACAGTCCCAATAGTAGTAGGAGCAATGAGTCTTATATAAAAGAATCTATAATCATATATAGATATGTTGCCAATACATTTTACTCTGTATGAATTGAAGAAGGAGTTATTACTAGGCACATTGCGGGTGCTGTGAAGAGCGCCTCTGGCTGACATCAAAGATTGAAACAATGCTAATTTCATGAACTTTAATTGCACTTAATGGCTTAGGAATAGGGTCCATTCCCGTCATGGTATTAAAAACCCAAAATATTTGGCGAAATTTAAAAAGCCAGAAAGAACTAAAGATTCTGCTTTTTTTTCCTCCCACATTAGACTGCTAATCTTGGCAGCTAGCCCCTCCCTAATTTCTACAGAAGGAAATATACCCAAGAATAACATGTTCTGTTTTTTTTTTTTTTTTTTTTGTGATGTCCAAAGCAGAAGCATTCTCTATACAGGAAGGCTTTCTCTAAGGGTTATCGAAATGCCTGGCAGTGTAATTTCAAGTCCTCTAACCTGAACCACAAATGACCCATGAAAGAACCTTGTTTCATTAGGGTGAAGGGAAGTATAATTCCTTTAGACTATTATGGGAGGATCAATTAGCTTGCCAAGTAACTTCAAATTTGTGTCAGTCTTCTTGCCACTGGCTATAGTCATTTGAACAATTGTACATAAACACCTACTATGTTTTTTAAAGCTTTCAGTGTTTCTTCCCTGACTGCCAGTGTAACTTCATGTAGAACTACGAGAAAGAGCAATTATTTCATTCACTTTGATGATGAAAAGTGCTCTAAACCATTTGGCACAATTAGACCACCAAAAAGTTATCAGCTGTATTCAGACTTTGTTCCTATATCACAGTATCATGAATAAGACCCTGAGTAAATCAATTAATGAGATAGTCTTCCTGTGTTGCTCCTGACATGAGGCATTTAGTCATAGAGGTCTGCCTGGCTAACAGTAAAAATAAGGTATCTGCTCAATATCTGTCTAACATGTTGTGTTGAAGAAAAATGTCCAGATTAATTACATATGGAGAGTGGTGCACAGTTGCAGCAGTTAGTACTGGTGCTTCAGAGTACTTGATTATCCAGTTTGGTGATAAGCTGGGGAGACTTCTGTGCAGAGTCTGCATGTCATTTATTTTTTCAGGTAATATTTGTCAGGATCTCTGGTTTACATCAATTTCCCAACATTAAGACACTCCTTTGCACAGAAGATTGGAGCCATCACTGAGACCCAGGTGACTGGTGTTTGATTAGTTGCCCTAGTACCATATGAAGATATAGAGAAGAGTATAAAGGCATGTCTTTCTCCTTTCTTGTGACAGGAGGGAATGGAGGGCTGCTGGTGCCTGGGCAGCACACAAAGAAGAGAGAGCTCTCTAGTGTAGGCCAGGGGAGTCACGTCCAGTGCTTCAAGGATGGTGGTATGGTTGCTTGCAGGAAGTGTCCATTATGGAAATGAGAGACAGCCAGCACAGTCATCCTATTAGATATCACTCTTCCTATGCTTAGATAAGTGTACACAAGAAAGTAGGATCATATCCTAACCAACTGCAAACCTTACATTCCTTTCTACCACTATACCCTCCCTACACCCCTTTATTCCCTTACTCGTGGGACCAGGACAACTTAGTTTGTCCCAAACTGCATTTGTCCCTTCCTCCCTTAAATAACTACACTACACACAAAAAGACATTTGACGACCTTTATTAAAATGTTTTATACAATGAACTTATGTACACAAAAAACAACATTAATTAACTTCTTCAACAACGATGATCTCCGGGCAGCGTCACCACTCACCCTGGATGAACATTACCTCAAGGCAGCGTACCAACTCACCTTGATACCTTCTCCACCGGGGCAGCGTACCTACTCACCCACATAAAGAGGCAGCGTACCTACTCACCTCACACCATACCAAAACCATAAACAAATCCACCTTCTTTAGAGGGGGAACAGAAGAGGACAATCCTGTCCCTCTTCTCCACCACAAGCCTGATCACAGGCTGTTCCCCCTCCTAAACCTTAGCCACAATCATATCCTCTAAAAAGAGTTTCAGATACAAATTAAAAAGATCCAGACCCACATCATTAAGGTGTACTCCATCTGTCCGATACCAAGACTCCTCTCCATCCCCAAAATCTCTATGGTCAATAGTATGCATCCCCAAAATCCTTAATTGCCTAGCCAACCTTTGATTCACACATCTTCTAACCCTTTCAATTGCCTTATGACTATATGCAGCCCTCCAACACAAACGCGGAACCAACTCTGACCACACAATTTCCATACCCGGGTACAATGCCTGTAATCTCATCAAATCTCGCAACATAATGTCCACCAATTGTTTTTTAGGAACAATGCCAAAGTCATTACCCCCTAAATGAATGACCAATATAAATGGACAACCCGCCTTCAGTTTAGCCTTCTCAAATTCATTTAACAGCCCATCCCACCTAAGCCCCTTAACACCATGCCAAGACACTGACCACCCTAAATGTGCTAAACCCCAATTTACCCCATCATCCCTAAATAAAGCACGCTTCTCTGCCCAGTGGATGAATGAATGCCCCAAAATGATAATGTGCTTCCCTAAAATAAAAGAAGAAAAATTAATCATCAGACCACAACTTATCTAATATAAGACAAAAATGCATTTGAAGGCCACCTCCCCACCCTTTTAATCAATTCAATAGAACTACCCTCTCTAGATAAATCTGAAGCCCTACCTATCCTAAATGAATGAGCTGCAAACCTCTCCACCGGAAATCCCATACAATGTAAAACCTTCTTCACCAAAAGTATAAATCTACTACTCGACACCACCTTCCCATCCACTGAACAAAAAATTAACTGATCCACACTCTCCTTTCACCTCCTCACAAATTCTTTTGCCCACATTACTGGACAAATGTAATGATTCCTGTCCGATTTAAGCACCACCACACATCCCCTACCCAACCTATCTGTCTTACTCCTCCTTAATGCAATAGTAACCTCGCCCTCACCTATAATGACATCCTTTCAATATAATGAGCCTAACAACTCCGAAATATGAAAAGCGCCAAAATATAACCATGTACATAACGTACCCCACATAAAATAATCCATAGACCCCTTTTGCAACAAACCTAACCCTTTCAACAAAACTTTCAATATAACCCTCGTAATTGGCCATCTAGTATCCTTACATTCCACCACCATTCTACCCCATCCCCTTAACATACGTCATAATGTCCAAGACTTAGTAAAATCCTGCAGCCTTGCTACCTTAGAGAAAATACTAATCTCCATGAAATCCACCTTAACTGTCTGCAAAGCCCTGCCTAACCCCCAAGCACGAGCTACATAGCGCAGTATTAATTCCTCTGACTATACCCCTTCCTCCTCTGGCAGCTGCAAAATAAACTGATTAAAATCAGAAAGAGCCCTACCATACACCTTCCTTGTAGAAGGGGCCTAGGAATGCCGTACCAACCTCCTGGCTACATCGACTCAAGATTCCACACCTCCTCTGGCAGGATTTCTGGCACCTCCTCCACCCATGGAACCAACTCTCGAAACCTGTGAAACTGAAATTGGGACAAACTATCAGCAATCTCATTCCATACACCAGGCACATGCAGTCCTGTAAAAGAAAAATTTATTAGAAGGCTCTGCAAAACCAATTTACGTAATACCAACAATAACAAGCCTGACTTAGCTGTCTCCTTTTGCAATACCCTCACTACATTGTCTGAGTGAAAAACTACTTGTTTGCCCCTCAATTGCTCCTTCTACACCATATAGGCATCAATTCCAGAAAGGCCACGTCCTGCTTCCACACCTCCTCCCAATCCCGAGGCCATTCAGCCGCAAACCACTGACCCTTAAAATAGGCCCCCCTGCCAGCACCCCCAGCTGCATCTGTAAACAACTGAAGGTCCTCCTGCCCCACCCAGTCTGACTGCCAAAAAGATATCCCATTAAATTGTTGCAAAAACCCATTCCACAACCCCAAGTCCTCCCGCACCAATTGGGTTACCCTAACCCAATGGTGTTTGCTCTTACCCCCTTTCAGCAAATATGCCAGTGACCTACAAAAAGCTTGCCCTGGGTGTACCGCTTGGCAGGCAAAATTCAAAAACCCCAGCAACTCCATAACTGAACAAATCCAAATCTTATCCTTACCCAACACCAAACGTATCACCGACCTAAGCCTTTCTATTTTATTCTCTGGTAAACAAAACAATCCCCGCTCCACATTAACTGTTAATCCAAGAAATTCTAATGCCCTTGCCAGACCCTCCATCTTATGCTGGGCCAATGGTACCCCTAACTCCTCACACTTGACCATAAACTCCCGCAAACCCTGCTGTGCTCCTACCTTTTCTTCGCCCACCAACAGAAAATCATCTAAATAATGCACTGCCTTTTGCGCCCCTGCTTTTTGCTGCCAAATCCAATGCAATACTGTACTGAACTTCTCAAAAGTCGCACATGCCACTGAGCAACCCATGGGCATAGCTTTATCAAAGTAGTACTTATCTCCTACCTGCATCCCCAATAGTGGCCAATCCTCCCTTCTAATAGGCAACAATCGAAAAGCCGACTCAATGTCGAACTTAACCAACCATGGCTCCCTAAATTCCCTAATCACTTTTGCTGCATCATCTAAGGAAGCGTAATGCACCCTAACCTCCTCTTCTGCAATAAAATCATTTACTGAATTCCCTTCCGGATAAGACAAGTGATGTATCACTCTGAATTCCCCTTCTCATTTCTTCGGCACCAACCCCAAAGGCGACACCCTGTAAGTACTAAAAGGCAGACCATCAAAAGGACCCAATAACTGCCCCGCCCTACTCTCTTTCTCCAATAAAGCCTCCAAGATGTCCTCTTTACCTTGAACAGATTGTAAATTCTTGCAACCCCCCCACACCCCTTCCCACTGTGGACTTAGTAGGAAACCCCTTTTGAAAACCCTGTATTATCTCCACTTTCATGGCCAAGCCTGGAAACCGATGAAGCTTATCCTGGAGAATCTCCACCTTAATAGGAAACAGCACCTCTCCCTCTATTGCCTCTAAAGAACCCGAGTCCAAATCCCCGGGACCCATGAAAATTACCCCTCCCCGGGCCGGCTGAAAGCCTTGCCCACCAAAACCACATTCAGAACCCATCACATTGGAGTTCCAGGACAAATCCTGCCGACCGCAGCTAGTGACCGAATGACCCCTTCCACATCTCGAGCAAACATGTGCAAATTTGCACCCCACCCATGAACAGGAGCCACTATTAAATGACCAACACACACCCGCTGTTTTCGGTCCACTCAACCTTCTGTTAGAGCCCACGTAACTATCCATCATCGTAGCCAACCATAGATCTGGGTGACGCACCTCCCAACGAAGTGACTGGTCCACAGCCTTCCGTTTGCAGAAACGCTGATCATACCAGAGCCATGCATTACCCGGCCTTAACCACTGCACCTCACGAATGGTAAGAAAATAGCCTAACAGCGGCAGAGCCAAAGACCCGTCCTTCTCCAGCTGCACTGCCATAAAATAAATAAAGCCAACCACCCAATTATCCCATGTCCTAGGTCGAAGCTTACCTACCCTCTGCCTTCCCAATGCTGCTAAGGCCGCTAACAAGTCCTTACTGTTAGAGGACTCTGCTTCCACTAGCCATTGGACCCCTTCCACATCAATCAGCTCAAACAAATCCACATACTCCCCTTTCCAAATTTTCTCTTTAACCGGACCCGAAATATGAGGAGTCAGAATAACTGCTCCTGTCCCCTGCCCCAAAGACTGGGTAGCCAACCAATCCTCCGGCTGCAGCCCAAAATCAGAGCCTATCTCTGAGCCCAAGCCCAAACTGTCCCCGGAACCCCCCACCCCCCCGTCGCATCTCTAACCGGGTACTTGGCACCCTGTGCTAGCTGCCTCTGCACCTCCTCTATTCCTTGCACACCACCCCTGAGATCCCCAACTGCCAAGTCGTCATCCCTCCTCACCCCACCATCCTCAACCCCTAGCTCCCCCGACAATGGTGTTGTAATAAAACCATTACCTGCACCTTCGTCCTGCGATGTGCTGGGAACCGGAGTCTCCACTGCCATCCCCTGCTGCGAAGCCTGCTGCTTTTTCCCCCATGCTGGGGTTCTCACTGCCGTGTGTCGCCTCTTCTGACCTGGGGTCTGCTCAGGTTCCTGCACCATCTCCGATGCTGTTGCTTCCTGGAATGACTCCTCCACCTGGGCCACGATTGCTTGCCACCTCTGCCTCAGCCCTGGTAATTTGGCCGTCTGAAAAAGAGAAACAAAGTATTAGTACTATTCTATAAGCCTGACTGCCCTAATCCCCCCAAACCCCTGTTATTGCTTTGTCCCGCACCTTAACTTATCCCTGCCTGCCCACCATCACCTTTCACCCCTCCTGTCAGCCACATTCTACCATTAGTACCCCATCCTACCCTAGCATATCCCCTATCAGTATCCCTCCCTCTATGTATCTATGAGAAAAAAAAAATTATAATTAATTAACTAAGTCCCTCTAACTATCTCCCTATCCCTCAGCCACCCAATCCCCTCACCATTCACACAAACAAGGCTAAACACACTTACCTTCCCTCCCAGCATGATCTTCTAGCTAAATAACGGTTGTTCCACTCAGTGTGCATGTGCGAACCGGCACTAGGACCTAACGGCTAAAAGACCAGCAGTAGCAACCCACTACACCACCAGGGAGGACGGAAAAGCCAAATTACCACCACTACCACTGAAAACTGGGACAGAGGGACACCCGACCAGCCGACTAATCGGCACCCACGAACCCACCATGGAGCATGGACCGAAAAACCACCACTATACCACCAACGAAGAAGACGACAGACTCCCGACTCAAGCCATGAACACCGGGGAAGCAACACGGACACACTGGCCCATGAACCCATCAGGGAAAAGTGAACAGGACAACTGCAACGCCATTCTGAAGGGGAACCAGAGGGCGAACGGACAGCCACGAACACCCCAGGGAGTGCAAACCACCACTAACACCAACAAAATTGGAGCCGGGAACACGCTGGACCCATGAACCCACCAGGGAAAAGATACTATGGACTGAGGAACACCCAGACAACCATGACACCATCCAGAAGGGGAACCAGAGAGCAGGAGGACCCATGAACCCCCCCAGGAAGTGTGAACTGCAAACGCCGCCACTACCTCCAATGGAATTTATTTATTTTATTTATTTATTTTACATTTGTTAACCGGGCTAGTCCAACTGGATGAATATCCATTTTCAGTAGAGGCCCAGGAAGATAAGCTCCAATTTGTACAATTTTTTAATACTAACTTAAACATCAAAGCATAACATTGACAAAAATAAGAGAAATCTAAGGACATTTTTAACATTATTCCAACCTTGATAAGTAGAAAGCAAGGAAAAAAAGAGAAAGAGAAAAAAGATGAACTAGGAGTTATACTATTATAAAAAAGAACCTTGTTCATATATTGTGAGGAAAAAATAGCAGCAAGAGTAGACTTTGAGAAATCTAATTATCTAATCAAATTCAGGGACTGTGTTTATTAAGGATTTCACCGACATAGAAGTCTGGAGGTGAAAGATAAAGAAACAAGGTGGATATAACATAAATTGCTTAAGGCAGAAGTTAGTCGGGATTACAGCTAGGGCAAAGCCAGTGTTGTTTTAGGTATATTTTAAGTTTTGGTTTGAAGTTAGTTAGAGAGGAAATAGAGGTGAGATCAGGAGGAAGAAGGAAATAGAGGTGAGATCAGGAGGAAGAAGGTTCCATTTTTCCCAACCACATTAGAGAAGAGAGCATCACCTGCTCTGTTGTTGGATTTGCTGGAGGAGATAAGTAGTTTATTTGAGGAGCGCAGGGAGTTAAGATTCAGGTAGGGAGTAATAAGGGTAGATAGACTTGGGGTCTTCTTTGGTTGGTTAAGTATTTTGTGTGCCAATGTAATTTGGTTAAACTCAAGTAGATTTTGAAATTCAAGCCAGCCTAGTTGAGATAGATTCTGGCAATGGTGTGTTCTAAATGGTCGTCCAGTGGCAAATCTAGCAATGCTATTATAAGATTTAACCAGTTTAGAGAGATTGCTTTTTGAAAGGTGAGTATAGATAGCAGAAGCATATAGAAGTGAGGAGATAAGGTGGGAGTGGGCAATACTTGTTTTGGCTAAAGGAGTGAGGAATGGCTTAATTCTGTAGAGGGCACCCATTTTTTTGTTGACTATATTTACAGTATTGTTGATATGCTCATTGAAAGTAAGGTGGTTGTCAATAGTAACCCCTAATAGTTTTGTTGTTAAGTCAGGTTGTATGTGAGTACCATTTGGGAGCATGAGGGGATGCTCTACTGCTACCTCCCGACCTAACCGGGACCGGATTACCAATGGACCCCCCCCCTTTTCCTACCACGACCACCGAGGGAACGTCTTACTTTTTTTTTTTTTTTTGTTTTTTTGAAACTGTACCCCGACCGCATGGCACCAATGGCCTGCTACTCGACAGAGCTAAGGACAGTCCCAGCCTCCCCCCACAGATGTCCCACGACCGCATGACCCCACCAACAAGGCCCGATGAGTCCCCAGGAGACCGGCGGACAACAGGAGCAAGGAAAACTTCACCCACCCAGGTAAGCCTAGCACTATTCCCATCCACTTCTAAAGTTACATTATTTTATATATATATATATATATATATATATATATATATATATATATATATATACATATATATATATATATATATATATATATTTTTTTTTTTTATCCAATCCCCAGGCCATTCACCCACACAATACTCTATCACCCTTTCCTATCAGTAAGCTCAAACTATCTTCCCAGACTCCAACCCCCCCTTTTTCCTAATCCCTAGAAACACCAAAGGGGGAACTGACCCAGACCACTTAACCCCTTATCTCCCCACCATCCAAGGCCTACTTTCATCCACGATACCTACAGGTTGTCTGGATGTAAGCTAGTTATCACTCCACCAACTCACACCAAATGTGCCTACTTCCTCTAATCCCAACCCTTAGTGCTGTCAGAAGTCTCACCTACTCCTACCTCACTTCCTTTTACATCTCCCTCTCTCCTTAACCCTTTCACCACCACAAACCCACTATCCTAACCAACTGCAATCCTTACCTTCCTTTCTACCACTATACCCTCCCCACACCCCTTTACTTCCTTACTCTGGGACCAGGACAACGTAGTTTGTCCCAAACTGCATTTCTACCAGTGCTATTATAAAATGATAAGAGTTATAGTTCTTTTTTTCTTCTTTCCTTTGTCTCAAAGTCTTCTCTATGTTTATTAACTTCCATTAGAATTTCTTGGGATGCAGAAATATCGCAAAACACACTATTGAGATCTGAATATTTATCTATTTATCTCAAGAGGGATACATATTCTACATTATACAATAACAAAAAAAAAAAAGAGTTAGCACAACACAACTCTGAGTACTTGACTGTATTTCAAGCATCAGCTGTACTGAGTAAAGAGCTGGATTATTTAGAAAGTGAAAGATATGTTCCTGAGGGCAGGTATTGTCATTGCATCATTTTACCCTTTTGACATTTGCCTTATCCAAGGATAAAATTCAGATGAATTTCCTTTCAAAAACTACACTGGTATTTAATCAGTCTCACTCCAAACATATACATTGTGTATGTCACAGAATAAAAGAAAAGAAAAAGTAATAAGAAGCTTTGAAAACCATGGATATTCAGACAAGGCCTGCCCCCATTCTCCAAGAAACTTCTTCTATCATCCGTACTATTCTACAAAGAACTATTGCTATTTGAAGAAAAGCACACCATCATTTATTTAGAACAACAGAGTATACTTCCAAAAATCCCTTTTATCGGTGCAGAATTTTTCAACAGCATCATCATTTCAGCTCCAGTTTATATTGACCTTGTGCCGAGCATATCCAACATTGTTTTTTTAACAGCCTATGCAAATCTGGCAATGGGTTGAGACATCTGTATGTGTTCTTACATCTCAAAGGTTTCCACATAATGTCATTTTTTGACCTTTTTGCCTAATTTAGCCGTTAACTCATTACACTCTTCTCATATTTTTGCACTGTGGCTACAACGCTATTTTTTCATCAGTTTTTTTTTATTGATTTTACTATATTGCAGGTGCCGAAACCCAGGATGCTATCTTTATGTTTTCTTGTAGAAGGGACGTTCCCTCCAACCAAAGGTACACAACAGTATGTGATTTGCTTGTGATAAGAAACAGAAAGTGGACCACAAGCTTTATAAAAATAAAATAAAATCAAGCTTTGTTTGCCATGATAAATGCAATTTTAGCATTTTAGGCATCTTAGCTGAATGAATATTTAAGAGATCATGATTAGTATGTTACCTGAAGCTGAGCTCTTTGTAGAAATCTAAAGAGATCTCACTAGCCACACTCCAGAAAATGTATTTGCATTAAACTCAAAAAAATATCTAAACAAACTGAAAAGAGAGAAAACAATCTAAGAAATAAATAATATGTATTTCCCCTTGCCAGAAAGCAGTTAAAAAGGCAAAAATCACCTAGACACTTTGTGGCAAAGAAGGACTATACAGCTTTTGGGCAGACTTTTCCATATCATGGAAAAGTCTGCCTGACCCAAAGGTCACTGAAGTTTTATGTAAAGAGAAAGAACACTCAGATTATGGAACTGAAATTTGTGGTTGATAAAACTGTTTAATAAAGGCATATTTTTAATAAGAAGTACCAGAGCATAGATGATTATGTTTTGATCTTGTTTAGCTATTGGATCACATTTGCACAAAATGATGATTGAAATCATTCAGAACCAAATTTTACCAGAGAAAGTCTAGTTATTAATTAAAATAGATATACTACCCAAAACTGCATTATAAGACAAACATTTCTTACTCCAGGGAAAAATCTATACACATTACATATATTCTTGTTTTAGGTATACTATATATATTGTGCATGTACGTTAATCTAGATATTATTATTCACGACACGTTGAACTGGACTAATGACAAATACATTTACAATATGTTGTGTTGTTTCATACAGGAACATTGGTATGTTGTCTGCTGTTTCAAAATGGTGGAAAGAATCAAAAGCAAACAAAAATGAAAAAAATAACAGGAATCTGTACTGATATATTACATCACTGTTTGGTTTGAAAGTTGAATATACTTCAGAAACATTGTTGGATAATGCTAAAGTAATTTCTTCATCTAAATTTCCTTAATAACGTCATTCATTGCCTTCAGATTCTTAATGAATTTGAATAAATTGATGAAGTTAACACATGTGACAATTATTATGCTGTTATAAATGTATACACAACTTTCTGCATTCTCTGTTTATTTACCTGTTACATACATCCTGTTGCACGGAGTCAAAAAATTGACAAACTTTATGAATCAGCAATTACACAACATAAACAAACATTACATATAATTGTAACTACTTTAGTCCATCTTGATATCTTTCACAACTTTGAAACATCTAAACAGTTTTCTGAAGATTCACAATGCATGTGCAGAAGGTTTTATAAGGCATCAATAATGGGTCTTACTTAAATAAAAAATAAAATAAAAATAAGATCAAAGTAAAATACAATTGTACATGAACTCCAAGAGACAATAACCACAGCAAATTGTATTGTGACTATTACTTACCAAATCACACAACTTAAAACTTGTTTTTATTCCATAATAATACAACTGAACATCATCACTGCATTTCTACATAAAATACAAAGTGGATATAAGCCAGGAGCTAAATGACAGTATTTGCAGACTCGTCAGCTGCTATCAAAGTGTCATTATCTATTCCCCTTTACTACTAGACCTCATGATCCTTGGAACAGTATACTGCATTGCTTACTTCTAGCATTAAACATACAAGGCAAATATCAAGGGAAAACCAAATAAAAGTGTGTGCTTCCAAGGCTTAACAAAAAGCCCCAGCCAAAAAGAATATTCCTTCACTCTACATCCCATAAATAATCCTACTCTTCTTCCATTCCTAAACTACCCCATGCCTATCTCACTTCCTTTGACTCTGTATCCTGTTCTTTCACTAACCAACTCCCCCTCCAAGGCAGGCTTCGTGGACAATAATGTCTTCCTGGGGAAACCCATATAAAATTGGGCATTCTTTAAACTCAAGCAGAAAGGAAAAAAAACGAATTGTATTTAAAAAATAATTACAGAACATTTGTGAAGATCACACTAAAATATGAAATGTCTCACTCAAGTTCACAGAAAAGCAGTATGTAAAAATAAACATACTGAAAGAAAGTATAACAGTATCAAAAATTATATCATCATTGGTCACAGATAACCTTTAGCAAATAACTATGCTATAATATTCAATGAAGTTTAAAGATTCCATTAGTGTGAACAAATAAATTGTCAATAACAAAAGAAGGCCACTGTTGCTGAAAAGACTGAAAAAAAATCAGTCTGCACATTCTGTAAATATAGAAGAAATGCAAGCCAGAAAACTTTAATACTGACAGACATAAGTCTCAGACACTCAGTGCAAGAAGTCTGGACAAAGCCAAAAAAATGGTGGATAGGTGTACAAAGTCTCAAAAATATTGCTCCTATAAACTTAGAAAGTTGCTGGAATGATATATTTCACATTATTATATATTTTCTGAAGGATATTAAATCTGAAACTAAAATGTCTGTTATTGCTTAGTATTATTTAATGACTTTAACCTTCAGTGATTTGTCAGAAAACCACAAATTTTATGCAGAACAGACCAACAGTAAGAGGCAAAAATCTGGACATTCAGCAAAAATATGGGCAGTTGAGAGGTATGCTGACAGAATTCAAAGAGAAGAGCACAGCAGACAGAATATCTTAGTGTGTGAGTAATAATGTAGACAAACAGTACTTTGTATGATCAAAAAGCATAAATTAAACTATGAGCTAAGTCCTAAGAGTACATTTTAACTGTTTTAGGGGAGGGTGTAGTAGCAGCATACAGTAGGAGTAACACAGTAAAAAGAAATGTACCTTAAAACCCTTAATAATCATGACTTTGAGAATGATAATGGCCCCGACACCCTTTAATAATCATGACTTTGAGAGTGTTAATGGTAGACATGTTACTGGGTTTATAGATTTTAATCAAGGATATGACAATGTAGACACCAGTGCGTAGCAGAGAACTGAAAATGGGGTATATCAGCTGAGTAAATATGCTCTGTGCAAGTGTCATTTCAGTCAAAAATCATGTGCAAAGTGTCATTCCCAAAATGACTTAATGGAATTGCTTTCTGCAGGATACTTTGTTCTGACATCTCTATCCATCCATTGAATTATTTCACTCCAGGCTTTGAGAAACCAAGGAAAACAAGACTTTCTTCTTTTCAGGGGCTGCTGATAATGAATACCATTTTAGCCACGTGTGACTTCCGTAGTTTGTATAATGGGCCAGCACTTTATTGCCTGGCTGCTCTGCTGCTGTTTCTTGACAAAGATGGGGTAATTGAATGATGGCTGCTATCACGCTAGTACGGTTGTGTAATTACCTTTACTGGAATTCCATAGGTGCATGCAGTCTGTGGACTACCTACCTCCAGTAAAATTAAATGTATGACAATTTTTAGCTTATAGGCTGAATAATTGTGGAATATTGAAAGCATCTGTCTGTAGAGCACTGGAGCAATTCTTAAGATGCCAAGTACCGAGTAACCCAACTCATAATATAAATGATGCACCAGTATTGATTTCTAAACACAATTGTTTGTTTGTGTCTTTCGGCTTTTTCCGGTTAGGGGTCGCCACAGCGGAACTCCGGTCCACTAATGATTGGCAATAGAGTTTTACGTGCTGGCTTGCCGGGCCTAACGCACAACCTTCAATGAAGGAACACCCATTCATGCATATCGCCACACAGAAGACGGTCTAACTGAGAATCGAACGGGCAACATCTAACTGTGAGGCGACAACACTACCGCAGCACCACCACCGCATTTCTAAACACAATATGTGTCCTTAAATAGACAATGGTATGAAAATATGTTATCAAGGGTTTTGCAATACATATGTTTGAAATGTGCATAGGGAAACTGTCATATTCAGCATTCACTTGTTTTCAGGCATGTACTAGATCACATAGATGCATACTGCAGATGTGTGTGTGTGTGTGTGTGTGTGTGTGTGTGTGTGTGTGTGTGTGTGTGTGTGTGTGTGTGTGTGTGTGTGTGTGTGTGTGTGTGTGTGTGTGTGTGTGTGTGTGTGTGTGTGTGTGTGTGTGTGTGTGTGTGTGTGTGTGTGTGTGTGTGTGTGTGTGTACATTTATGTTTCTTAGCATTTGCAGTATGAGGACATTATGTGTTACATGGTGTACAGAATGTGACAAGCCACACATGTATGATAAGACAGCTTTTATCATAACAGTCATGTCTTTGGGTAGATTGTATAGAGGAGCAGAGGAATAATGCTGGGTAATTGATACCAGGAACCATAAGACACCTACAGTATGTCTCAACTGTCCAGAATTTTGGAGAATGTACAGATTTGCCCCCCCCCCCCGCATCATCTCAGTAATGCCTGCCAACCCTAACTCTAACCTTACTCCTGCCCCGATCCTTACCCCACACCATACCTTAAATGAAACCCTTCCCATAACACTGCTATTACACAAGAAACAGTCAGGCAGACAAACCCACAACAACGCACACTACAAACATATGCACACTCTAACGCACTCCTATTCCCCACTCACCTGTTTCAAAGTAACAGCACCTCAAGATATCAAATGCTCAATTATCCAGACATTCAACAATCTCAACCAGCTCTAGCATTTGTTGACCAAAGCAATGTTTGACAAAATACAGGGAAACCCCCAACACAGTGCTTTAACAAATGTCCATGAGATAACTGATGCTGTCACGATCCTATTAAAAACTACACAGACACCTATAGACTTTTGACGACCATTATTGTAATGAATAATGAAATAGTAAACATAAAAAAACTTCACTGTAACACACAAATTCAACTCGTAACAAAACAGCATAACTAAACATAAGGGCAGCGTACCCACTTACTCTTGGATAAGCAGCGTCCTCACTTGCTCACTTATCATTGTAATCACAAAGGCAGCATCCCCGCTCACCTTAGCATATCACCAACTCAATCCTTCCACTGCAAGTCTTCCACCTTCAAATTTCACCACCTCAAATTCCAATTATCCTGCTCTAGGAGAACAGAAGAGGGCCAAGCTTGTCTCTCTTCTCCTCCCACCCAATCATCACCAAAACAGGATGGGCTGGGCAGGCAACAAGACCACACCAAATGTGCTTCCCAACACTAATTTCCCCTTCAAAAACCCTTAAGATCCACCCATTAATCCTACCTCACTTCTTTCCTCAGCTTCCCACTTAATTAACCCTTTCCTAACTACTCCCTACCCACACACTTAACTCATCTTACCTACCTCACTACATTCCAACTCCCACCCCACACTGAATCTGTCCCGTGGCAACTTTGTCTGTTCCAAATTTCATTTCTCATAGTCCTATTAAAAACTTCAGATACCCACAGACTTTTGACGACCTTTATTATAATGAATAATGAAATAGTAAACATAAAAACTTTACTGAATCACACAAATTCAACTCATTGCAACAAACTAACATAACTAAACATAAGGGCAGTATACCCACTCAGCCATGGATAAGCAGCATCCACCACTTGCTGACTTATCATTGTAATCACAAAGGCAGTGTCCACGCTCACCTTAGCATATCACCAATTCAAAGCTTCCACTCCAAGTCTTCCACCATTAAATTTCATCACCTCAAATTCCAATTATCCTGCGGAGGGGGAACAGAAGAGGGGCAAGCCTGTCCTTCTCCACCCACCAGCCTGAGAGGGCTGCTCCCCCTCACACTATACCCCCTTTCACTAAATCCTCCACCATCAACCCCAAATTAAGGTTAAACAGTCATCCCTCTCCACAAAGTAGGAGCGACTACAGACCCTGGGAACTATCGCTCCATTAGTCTGATGAGTCTGATATGCAAAGCTATAGAACGCATCATCATGGACCTAATAAACAAGGATATAGGGAATCTCCACACTCTGGATCCCACACAGTTTGGTTTTGTGAAGGGTAGATCATGCCTTCCCAAATTGGTCAACTTCTTTGAGTCAGTCACCAGAGCTGTGGATGAAGGCAAGGTGGTTCATACAGCCTACCTTGATCTGGCCAAGGTCTTTGACACCATTCCCCACACAGTAATCATAGAAAATCTCACAAAGCTAGGCATCAGTCCCTATATCACTAGGTGGGTTGCAAACTGGCTTACAGGTAGAACCCACCATGTGAAAGTAGCTGACTCCAAGTCAGACTGCCGAACAGTCAGGAGTGGAGTCCCACAGGGATCGCTCCTGAGTCCTTTTCTGTTTGGTATCTACTTCTCTGAAGTCCAGGTCAACATGAAGGGACTCTGGCTGACAAAGTTCACAAATGATTGCAAGTTGGGAGTTATTATTAACTCCCCAAGTGATATTGACATCCTACAGAAAGGCGTCGCTGAGACCAACAACTGGTGTCAGAACCATGGCCTTAAGCTCAATGCCAAAAAATGTGCCATCATCCCCTTTGGAAAAAAACCTGGTTCCCATGAATTACCACATCGATGAAAGTCCACTGAGCAGAGAAGGCATTATAAGAGATCTGAGAACACAGGTTGACAGCAGCCTCTCTTTTGACCACCACATTGCCACTGTGGTCAGAAAGTTCTTCTATGTGGCATATCTCTTTACTAAGGGTTTTGCATCCAGGAAGAAAGAGGTCATTGTCTCCCTCTACTCTTCCCTCATTAGGCCAATCCTTGAGTACAATGCCCTATTTGGCATGTAACTCACTAAACACCTACAACAACTGTAGAAGCTGCAAAAGTACCTCACAAAGAGGATCCTAGGACTTAAAAACTTGTCCTATATGGGCAGACTAAAAAAAACTCCAACTATTCTCATCTCATATCGCCTACTTAGAGGCGATCTCTGCTTGACTTACAAAGCCATGTCTGACCCAGCTCTGTTAGAAATGCTACATCTAAAGAAATCCCAATCCCTCCACACCACATGCTCCAGAGACTTGAACCACATTACCACAATCAGCAGAACATGCTGGTGGGACAGGTTCATAACCCAGAGACTGCCCATGCTATGAAACAGACTTCCCATACATGTCACGCAGAGCACCTCACTGGCCCTCTTCAAGAGAAATCTTGATGAGTGGATGGAAAATAGAAAATTCACCCCAGTGGCTTTACTCAACAGAGGCACTGGGAAAAAAAGTTGGGTGGCACAATGCCAGGGCAATCCTATGGGCTAGGCTTGTAAAGGCTCCAGGACCATTAGCCTAGTACACACCTATGAACCTATGAACCTATAAGACCAAATTCACTGAGATGAACTCCATCCAACCTATACCACGTGGGATCCCTTTTCTCAAACTCCACTTGCCATATAGTATGCACCCCCATTTCTTTCAAATATTTTGCCAATGTAAAATTAACATACATCCGAGCCCTCTCCACTGCAGAAAAATGTTTTGCCTCCCTCCAAACTAACCTGGGAATAATCTCAGACCAAATCAAAACCAGTGATGGATAAAGCTTTCTCAATGCTAAAACATCCTCATAAATGTGATAAACCAACTACCTTTTTGGAATTCTACCCAAATCATTCTCCCCTAAATGGATCAACAAAACCTGCGACAATCCCCACTGACTCTGCAACATGGTAAATACCTGCAATATCTGGCTCCACATCAAACATTTAACACCATGCCAGATGATCTGCAGTCCAAAATGGTCCAGACCCAAATTCATTCCATTGCGTCTAATCATCGCATGCCTAGCTGCCCAATATATGAAAGAATGATGATCCTTTCCTCACCTTAAACAAAAAAAATACTTTATGCCGAACCTCTCAAACTACTTAATATAAGTCAAAAAGGCATTGGAAGACCACTGCTCCCCCCCTGATAACTTCAATCAAATTTTCCCCATTCAGTAAATCCGATACCCTGCCATTCCTGAAAGAATGGGAACAAAATGTATCCCCTTCTAAACCAACACTACTAAGGCCCCTTCTCATAATCAAGTTCAATTGCTCACCCGTCAACCTCCTACCACCTACTGATGCAAAAACTAACCCTTGATGTTTACCCCTTTTAGCCACCCACAATCTCTTTCCCCACACCACAGGACATCTCCAGCTTGACTAAACATCTTCCAAAACTATCTGGGACCCCCTCCCTTCCTGATCCGTCTTCAAAGGCCTCAGTCTAATATGCACTGCCCTGGACAATATAAGCACGTAATTCCACGCCAAGGAGCCCAACAACTCAGACACATGAAATGCCCCACAATACATCCACATGCTTACCGTACACCAAACCACATACTCCTCCAAACATCCACACACTTTACCTAAACCCTTTAGCAACATTCTTAAAATCCCTTTCATCACAGGCCATCTCCTATCTGTAGCAGGACCTACAACTCTAACCCAACCTTTCAATACTCGGCCCACCAATCATGACCTAGTCCAATCCCCTAATCTGTCCAACTGAGTAAATGCTCCAAAAGCTGCCAATGCCACCCTCACTGTTCAAACTGCCTTACCCTGCTCCTTCAACATGGCTAAATAATGCAACAACAAACTCTCCAAACACTCACATTCATCTGGTAACTGCCACAGAAAACTGTCAAAGTTGGACAATGCACTACCATAAGCTCTCCTCATAGATACCACCCATGACTGTTGCACCCACCTGCCGATTACTACTGGCCAATCTGCCAAATCTCATCTGGAATGACAGGGGGATGCAATGCTGCTGTTGGAGCCACCTGGCGAAATCTGCAAAACTGAAAACAAGACAATCTATCAACTGTCTCGTTCTTAACCCCAGATACATGCAAACTTGTAAAGGAAAAGTTAATCAACAAACTTTGCAACACAAGTTTATTAAGAACCAATAACAAATGAGGGGATTTGCATGTCTTAGCCTGCAAGACTCTTACCACCTTAATATTGTCTGAATGAAAGACCACTCTCCTTCCCTTCAAATGATCCCGCTATACTACCGAAGCTGCCAAACTGGCATCAGCTCCAAAAAGGCAACATCCCATTTCCAATCTTTAGGCCAAAGAGCAAGCCTTGGCACCGAGAACCATAGCCCTGCAAAGTAAGCTCCCATTCCCAAACCCCTGCCTGCATCTGTAAACAACTGCAAGTCCACTTGCTCCACCCAATCCAACTGCCAAAATGAGAGCTCATTAAACTGATGGAAAAACTCTGTCCACAAAGCTAGGTCCTCCCGAGATAACGTACTGACCCTGATTCTGTGGTGCTTACTCTTCCCCCCTTTAAAGAGAAAAGACACAGACTGGCAAAACATCCATCCTGGATGCATCACCCTGCATGCAAAGTTCATCAAACCCAACAATTCCATCACATCCCTCACCCAGACCTCAGTCTTGGACTTCTCCCAGATGACTTTCTCCTGCAGCAGAAGCACCTTATCCTTTGGCAAACAAAACAAACTCTGTCTTGCAACCACTGTCAAACCCAGAAAATCCAACACCTTTGCAGGACCTTCCAACTTATGCTTAGCCAGTGGTATTCCCAATGCCGCACACATCCCCAGAAACTCCTGCATAGCAACCTGTGCCCCTTCACTACCTTCACCCACCAACAAAAAATCATCTAGATAGTGAACTGTTTGCTGCTCATCTACCCTAAGATGCCATATCTAATGCAGTGTTGAGCTAAACTTCTCACAAGTAGAACAAGCCACTGCACATCCATATGCATGGCAGTGTCAAAATAAAAACTATCACCCACCACCATGCCCAATAAAAGCCAATCCTCCTCCCAGATTGGCAACAAGTGAAAAGCCGATTCAATATCTACTTTAACCAGCCCAAGATCCTCAAAAATTCCTAACGATGCAGACTGCATTATCCAAGTACAAATACGTCACTTTAAACTCTTCACAAATCATTAACAGACTTGCCTTCAGGGTATGATGAATGATGAATTAAACAAAATTCACCCTGCTTTTTCTTAGGAACCAATCCTAGTGGTGACACTTTAAATTCAGGAAAAGGGGGCCAGTCAAATGGGCCCAACAATCTCCTCGCCTGACACTCCTTCTCAATCAAAGCTCATAAAACATCCTCCCTCCCTCTCACAGACTTCAAATTGTTCCCACCATACTATCGACCACCAAAGTAGACAATCAAAAAACCCCTAGAAAAACCCTCAACTAATTCTCCAGCTACAGTCGGCAGCAGATGTGACAGCTACTCCTTCAAAACCTGAACCTTAATAGGTGAATAGGTCCTCTGGTCGCCACCTACCTCCACGAAAGGACACCCCCTTTTGGTCACAAAAATTAGCCCAGCCATGTACCCCTTGCAATGCCATGCAAGAACCACCCCAACTTCTCGGGCCCATGAAATAAGATGCCTGGCCACCAAACTGACCCCCACCATATTCTGTAGCTGTATGCACCCCCATACACATAGAACAAGCATGGTAAAATCTGCAACCTACCCATGAACACCTCCCTACGTTAAAGGCCCAACATAACCCTGCACCCCCTTCAGCTGGCTGAGCCACCCTATTACCCAATCCAAGAGTATCCATTATGGTAGAAAGCCAAATATCCGGGTGTTTGACTTCCCAATGCATGGATGTGTCAATCGACTTTTGTTTACGAAACTTCTGATCATACCAAAACCATGCATTACCTGGCCACAACCTCTGTGCCTCCCTTATAGTAAGATAATAGGCCAAGAGAGGAAGGGCCAACAAAGTATCCCTCTCCAAACACACTGCCATGTAGCATATAAAACCCAGGACCCAATTATCCCATGACCTAGGCCGGAACCTACCCACCCATTTGTGACCTATAGCCACCAATGCCACTAAAAGGTCCTTCCCATTAGCTGACTCTGCTTCCATCAAATGTTGAACCCCATCCATATCAATCAACTCAAAAGTATCAATACATTCCCCTTTCCAAATCTTCTCCTTCTCTACCAGTGATATGTGAGAGGTCAATAAAATTGGTGCTCCATCCTGCCATAGTGCTTGTGTCTCCAACCAATCCCCTAGCTGTGACCCAAACTCTGGCCCTA
The DNA here is from genome assembly GCF_019279795.1 of Protopterus annectens. Taxonomy (NCBI): domain Eukaryota; kingdom Metazoa; phylum Chordata; order Ceratodontiformes; family Protopteridae; genus Protopterus; species Protopterus annectens. The sequence goes on along the minus strand of NC_056728.1, from coordinate 1,484,237,826 downwards.
CCTCATCTAGACCCAGGGCCCAAGTCATTCTCTAACAATGAAATGGTATTATCAAAACCACAATCACAATCAGCTACAGCCTCCAAAGCCCTACCTGATGCAGCACCTTGAACACCCCCACTCATCCCTGACTCACTCCCAGTAACTGCACCCACAGCCTCTCTCCCCACCAAATCTGGTGAATTATTACCTGCCGAAGATGAAGGAGCTGCCACTGGCATCTCAACTTCCATTGTCCTCACTTCTGTTGATGACTGCCTGGCTCTCTTATCTCTCGATGTCTGAGTTCCAAGCCCCATCTGACGCTTTCTTCGAGTATTCAGAACCTACTTACTAGCTGTCAGAACCTCATTAGGAATCTCTCTAAACAGGTCTTCAGCTTGTGCCACAATACTGGCCCATTTCTGTCTAAGTGCTTCTGCTATGATCACCACTCACCTAAAAGAAAAATAAATAAAAATTCTTAGAGCAGACATATAAATAAATCATTAATAGAGCTAACCAATAACATCACTTTAAATCCATGAATAGTAAACCTAAAAACTACTACCAGCAGCCCCCCCAAGTAAATCTAGTAACAGCAGCCAAAATGATCATACCTGCCTAGTGACAAACCCAGGACGTACAAACCATTAGCCCTACCAAGCCTAGCACCCAGTCATTGACCTGCCATAATATAGCTCTGTCTTATTTAATTTAGCTTCAACCATCATTCAGTTGACTCCTGCAACCCCCAACCCTTTTCCCAAAATCTGTAACTGCCGCTGGTGAAGACACATTTTACTAGCCTGCAATGTTCTGTCAGTTTTTCATTATGCTCCAGGACAACTGTATCACTAAAGTAATGTAAATGCAGAATCTGATGTCATGTAACTGCTAATATCTATGCATTATTAATGTGAATAATACTAAAATTATATTTATAATGGACTTCTGTTATAAAGCTATGGTATAAGCAGCTTTGTCTTTATTTGGCTTTAGAAACCTAGCACAGTGCACTTCATGTAGTAGTTACTGCCTTTTAGTGCAATGTGTTCAAGCTTTAAACTTTTCATTTCCTCTACACAATGGCCAAGGAGACTCTGTTCCTAATTTTTTTTCTTTTTTATAAACAAAGCTGTCTTTGTGGCTAGATTGCACATGTGCAGACCCCACACTGATGAGAAGCACGCATTGCCAGCTCCTTTATCAGCAATGAACACTCTGACACCAGGGAAACCCACTAACCCAACCAACGAAAAGAAACACTACCTGTGAAGCCTCCAGTAACCTCCTACAATGACTAATACATAGGAAGAATTATTTTACTGTTCCTCTACCAACTTCAGTTATTCCTCAATGGACTGCCTCCCCATTGCGCATGTGCATGCTATGTCGCCGGCCCTACATGCCTGCGAAAACACCACTACCACCAATGAGCCTACCCCCAAGAACAAGCGAATAGCAGAAAAACAACAAACCCATGGCTAACCCCACCAACGAACCTCATCTCCTGGACCTGGGCACCATAACAGCAAGAATTGCAGCCCTACCTATGGAAAGAGCAGTGCAGCACAGAATGACCACCATCACACTATCAGCACCTTGAAGCAACCAGCCAATGCCAGATCACAGACACCAGGACCAAACCACAGTAAGTAATTTACACTATACTACCAATGAAGCCAACAGTAGTAAGTAGCACCACTCACTCCCCTTTACATTCAGTCTTACTGCTTCCCACTTTCCCTCGACCATGCATACCTCCCCCATTGCTCCCCTCTCACTTTTTTTTATTTTTTAACTATTACTCAAGGACTATCCTTCCCTACCCTCCCTGTGCAATTCCTCACCACAAATCCCTCTTCAGAGAGATGGAGAAAAAAGAAAACTCTCCTGCAGATATGACCCCAAGAAGAAATTGTACTCACCTGTATGCTAGGAAACCACCCAAGGCCTACCTTACACACATCAGGTTGTCAGGACATGATCTTGCTTCAACAACAAGACCACACCAAATGTGCTTCCCAACACTAATTTCCCCTTCAATAACCCTTAAGACCCACTCATTAATCCTGTCTCACTTCCTCCCTCAGCTTCCCACTTAATTAACCCTTTCCTAACTACTCCCTACCCACACACACATAACTCATCTTACCTACCTCTCTACATCCCAAGCCCCCCCCCCCACCCCACACTGAATCTGTCCCGTGACAACTTCTTCTATTCCAAACCTCATGTATTAACTCTTTGAAAAATAACTGGTATAAACTATTCCAGCTGTTTCAGCAAAACGTGGCAATTGGATTACTGACAGTTTTGAATAAATTATCTCACATATGTCTATAGCACATTATTGTATACTTCCAGTTAATACGCATAGCCCCTAATGACATTCAGACAAGTTTTGGCACTGGCTTCTTTAGCTGAACTATCAATTAACAACTGGCAGTTTTAGAAACTGCAAGCTGTATGTAAAACAAATGGCAAAAGGATTGTTAGTCTTGAATGTCTTGCAGTAGAAATATTAATTACTATGTCAATTGTTAATCATATTTTCATATTTACATTCATATTTTCAAAACTGAGAAAGCAACATGCTATTGAGTGAGATGGCATCAAATGCCATGGTGAGAGACAAAACAATATATTGTCAAATGTCATGTATAGTACAGTGTAGCAGAGCTGCTGCTAGTTGTTTGCTAGAAATCATGATAATATGCAATATTGCAATATTTCCATAGGCACTTAATATTTATAAAACCAAGTGACATACAAACTATTCCACAGGATTGGGAAACTTGATACTATAAGCTGCACATCTTGAGAGATATTTAGTGCTAATTACACAATTAAGAATAGTTTTCATATTCTGTGAATATTTTAGTAAACAAGCACTTGCTGGGGCTGGATTTCAAGCAATCATGTGAAGGCCCACATCTGAAATTAAATATGATGCACAGTTTCCAAGATAAAACAATTTTTTTGTGAAACTAGAGAAAAGGATCTGTTAAATAAATTTGTTAGAGTCAGACTGTAAAAATCATTGAGTTATTCAAAAACAACGTCAATCAATAACAAACAATAATGCAGGAGAACTCAAGTATCTTAAAGCTCTAATGTACATTAGGAGGCAAAAAACCATACACAAAGTTGTATAGAATTTTGACTAGTTTTATTCAGAAATGAACACCAACTTTATACATGTCATTATCAGTTTTGCCCACCTCACTGGCGTGGTCAGTGACAGGGTCTTTACATCATAGTAATTCATAAAAAGTGCTGAATTTGTGTTTTTCAAAAAGTCTTTTTCCCATGTGAATGTTACAGCCTTGCAAACACCTGGTCAGTCACGATGACCTCCTGAGGATGTAGCCAATTCAAGGTTCTCTGATTAGTTCAAATACAATAGATGTATGTCTTCCTTAATGCCTTTCTTTGTCTTCCTCGTTCCCAGCTGCGCATTATCAGAGATAGTGCTCTCCTGGTGGAGGCAGGAAAGAGGACACATGCGAACAGATTTATTATTTTCTAACTTTGCAAAATAATCTTTACTTGAAAGACATGAGCCAGGCTGTGTTTGCAAGCTGCCAAGGTCAAATTTCTGATTACACTGCAGCTTGTGCTTCAAGCAATAATATGCAGGTTTATTTCTACTATTATTCTAGTAAGACAGAATTAAATGCATTACATAAACTTTGTTCTCTATTATGGATTTAAGTACATTTATTCCTAACTAAAGCACACATTTCTCTATATATTTGATCACACAACTTATATATGTTTGAATGTTTAAATACACATCTTCCTAAGCAGCACACATTGTAAATATATTTTTCTAGGCTGCATGTATGTAAATATATTTTCTAAGCAGCATGTATAGATTTTTCTAACATTCTCCCTCCTGTTAATGCATTTAATGCTATTTGAAACATAAACAGTATTATTTCATTTCTTAGCCTTTTCCTTTCAAGGACTCTCAGCTAAGTAAGTCATTTGTTTTATATTTCAGATAGACTTTCACTTGGTATCAACAAATTCAATTCCATATCTTGGTACATAGTTTCAGTCACTGATACATCAACTAAGTCTTTAACTAATTTTTTCACACAGGGTATCCCGCAGCAGACACATGCTCCAATTATGAGCAGTACCACACAAATTGCAATCAGAATGTTCAATAGGATGGAACCCCACCCCCCCAAACAGATTCTGGAAAAAGTCCGTCAGTGGGTTTGGGCCTGGTTTAGTCATTGCTGATACTTGCTGAATTACCTCTAGGTGGTCATTGATTTCATGTTGGTTGTCTTTTTTCGTGTACCACCTCTTGCCGCTAGGGTGAAGTAAAGAGCCATTCGATTTTGTAGCACAACAGTTTTTATTGCATTCAGTTCATTAGTCACCAATTCTAGGGTGGAAAAAGTTGCATTGCTCATGACTTTTGACAGCTTCCTCAGCTCCCAGATCGATTTGACTGCTCCATAGGCTGGTGGCATTCCTGCCCTGGATATAACACTGTTGCCCAAATTTATATGAGTCAATTTACTTTTGTCTTTTACTGAATTATGGCCTTTTCAACCAGCTTCGATTTTACCAACTGGATTCACAGGGTTTTTTTCTCACTGGACCTTCAGATTCTCGAGCTGTTTTCCTTACGTATTTTACCCAAAGGTAATTCTGCAGTATGTCTTATTGCTGAAACCAGATAACCCAAAAACAACTGCGGACCAATTCTCAGGTAACCATTTATATGCCTTTTTCCACAAATAAAATCATTACTTTGGTACTGATACGTGTTATCCCTGCATGAAACATTTTCTATTCTTAATAGACAATTGCTTAGTTAAGACTGGATTGTCACATACTGCATTTAATGTAGTTTTCATTGAACTCAGATATGAATCATGGTTAGTATTACAAACAGTACCCCACTTTTGACTTTAATGTAACATTTATAAGACATTGTTATATTACCATTACTCCAGCCCACCTGGAGGGTATTACTTTGTAGAGACATACAACTCCTTTTGTGTGAACAGGTATAAATAAAGCAATTTTGTCCTGTGATCTCACAGTTTCTGTATAAAAACTTTCCAAAGTCTCATTTTATCCCCAGAGGGACAGAGGACCTTAAAGTCTATTATATGTTGTTGGTATAGCTGTACAAACTCAGCAATTTGAAATGTGCATAGTTTCTGTATACACTTGCTTCATGGCCAGGTACGTGTTAAAGTTTGGATGCCAGTCTATAAACAGTTCATCACGTCTTTTCACTTTCACTTGTGTGGTTGAGTGCAGGAAAACCACAATAAGAGAAAATTGTCACACTTATAGTTAACAAATACATAGTTAAAATAATTATGCAATAGTTCTTGGGTTGCTCTGCTTTTTGTCTTCTTTACTCTTGGCCATTTTGCCCTTGTGTATCAGTCACAAAGTTTTTATTCAGCTGAAAGTTCTTTTGTCTGAAAGAGTTAAACTGCAAAACAGATTTATTCATAACAGTTTCTTTATTTAATTAGCTAGTGAACTGTCAGCCTCCAGCCCTGCAGGCATGAGAGCTTTTTACTGAGGCACATAATATGCCCTTCCAAATACTACTTTAAAGGGGATCAAACCCTTTACATTTGTTACTATTTTCATGCTCAGCAATGCTAGAGGTAAACAGCAAATCCAATTCTTCTGAGTCTTACTCATCAACTTTCTTAACTTGTTTTTTTTTTTTTTTTAAAATCCCATTGTACCTCTCCACCAGTCCTGCTGACTGTGGGTGGTAAGCACAGTGATTCCTTAAGGAAAAGCTTCTACCCATTTTGAAAACATATCTATGATCACTAAACAGTATTTCTTTCCTTCACATTTATTCAACTCTATGAAGTCCATACAAATAGTATGGAATGGATATGGTGGTGTAGGGAAACTCCCTTGCTTGTTTTTAAATGCTCCTTGTGCATGGTGCTTGTTACAAGTATGACAAGCTGCACAAAATTTTATTGTATAATTTATGTATCCATATGTTTGGAATATTTTATTTACTAACTGTACCATCCCCCCTGTTGAGACATGGCTCTGCCCATGGCTCAACAAAGCTGCATCTCTAAATAAATTAGACGGTAATATTGTTTTTTTCCTTTGGAAATGTACAGTCCATTCTTAAAAATTGCACCTTGTTTTACCCAGTTTTGTTTTTCTGCTGTTGTAGTAAGCATTTGCATTGTTTTTAACATGTCTAAATCTAAAATCTCAAAGGGCTGTAATTTTTCATTAAAAAAAATAAAGTTCCTGAGTCTGAGGCTGCTTGCTTTGCAGCTGCATCAGCTCGTGCATTACCTTTTGAAATCTTATCCTGTTGTTTTGTATGAGCTACACATTTACAAATAGCTACTTTGGTAGGCAACTGAATAGATTCTAATAGCTCCAAAATAAATTGCGCATGATTAATAGGTTTTTCACTGGATGTAATCATCCCTCTATTTTCTTTATTATTGTGCAAACACATGCACTGTAGAAAAGCATACTGATTATCAGTATATATGTTTACTTTTGCCTTTTACTAAAATACATGCTCCTGTCAAAATTACCAGTTCTGCTGCTTGAGCATACAAGTTGTGTGGCAAAGTTTGTGCTTCTAAATTTTTAGTGTCTGTAACTACTGCATACCCCACCAGATTTTTCCCTGTAGGACCCCTTCTGCATGAGCCATTCACGTAATATGTCACCTCAACATTATTCAAGGGCATATCTGTAAGATCTTGTCTAGGTAAAGCTAACTGTTTATATGAGGTTGACTCAGCAGTATGGTCATACATGAAAGATGTCTAGCAGGAGAAAGGTATGCAACTTTTTCTTGTGGCAGAATTATTGCAACTGCATGAGGCATTCTCAATGTGAGAGGGTGGAATAACACCATTGAGGCTGAAGCCTGTACTGCCATTGCTGCTGCAACTACTGCTTGTACACAGTGAGGCAAAGATTGCACCACTGGGTCTAACTGTAATGAATAGTAAGCTATGGGGCATTGCTTATCCCCATGTTGTTGCTTTAATACTGATGTCATGTACCATTGCTTACAATCTATGGTCTAAAAAAACGTTTGTGATAACTTGGAAGTCTTAAAACTAATGAAGAAGCTATTAACTGCTTCAACCTGCAGAAAGCCATTTCTGCTTTTGTTTTCCATTGTAAAATAATTTGGTACCCAGTTCCAACAAAAATTAGTTGTACCTAAGAAAAGACATCATTTCTTTTTTAGTTGTTGGTTTGGGTGCTTGCAAAATTGCTGTTTTTTTCCCTTTTTTCTTTCCCCTTATCTAGTATTTTATCTTTATTGAATATCACATATCCCAGGTATCTAACCTGTGTTTTTCCCAAAGTTGTAACTTACTTTTGTTTACTTTGTGTCCTTGTATTACTAAAAATTTTAACAATGCTACTGTATTCACCCTGCACTGCTGCTGGGTGCTGTTAGCAAGATGTCATTTACATAAAGTAAAATTTAACTACTTTCTGGTGGGGTAGACCCTGCCAGATTGCTAGCCATTTTTTTGCAAATATTATTGGGCTCTCACAATATCCCTGTGGTAGTCGTGTATATGTATACCTTTTACCCTGAAATGTAAATGCAAACCAATATTGACTATCAGGATGTATAGGTATTGAAAAGAAAGCATTGCTTATATCTACCACAGTAAAATACTTCTGTTGTGGCTTTAAATCATTTAACAAGGTATGTGGGTCTGGCACCGTGGGTGCTTTAGGTATTACTGCATTATTTACAGCTTATAAATCTTGTACCATCTGCCATTCCCCGTTTGCTTTTGTTTAACAGGAAATAGGGTGTATCACATGGTGAATCAGGAGATTCTACCAGTACTCCTTTTGAGTAATGCTGCTTATTATAGGCTTAATTTTTACTTTTGCATTCTTTTCCAAAATGTATTGTTTTTCTGTGGTTTAAAAGCTGACTTTGGGGTAATTGTAACTGGTCCTGCTGCTTGAATAAGCCCTACATTTAACTTGCCTGTTGACCACAGAGTTGTTGGAATTTTACACAAGGCCTTTTCTTTTCTTTTAATAAAATGCTAATCAGCTGTCCTTACTAGATTGCAAGTGTACAGCTGTATGTGTCTGTGTCAACCAATTCAGTTTTGTTTTATATCCCTTGTTCTGACATTTTTAAATCAGTCTGTTTTCCCATTTTGTTACCTTTTTTTCTAAGTCTGCCCATTTAAAACTTTTGTTTTTGTCAAGCTGACATGTGGCAGTCTATTGGACTTATACAATCTCATGAACTCCTGAGGTAATGAACAGCTTACTACACTGTTTCCCTCAGTATCCCAGCATAAAGTTTGTAATATTAATTTGTCAGCAGGATTTTTACTTATATTTTTATTAGGTCCTGGTGTGCTACAGTAGTATGGAGTACAATGTAACAAGTGCTGCTGATCATTGTCAAGGGAGGGTACCTTACTGATGGCTACGTTTATCAGTTCTTTGGTTACTGCCCCTGGACCAATCATAACTAGGTCCTGGCTGTACCAATAATAGGCTTCACTCTCTGATCACACCACAAGAGCATTCATTTGTCTTTGTGCTTCCATACCCTGCATGGTAGGAACTACTGCTATGCCAAATATCTGCACAAGGTCTTTTCCCAGTAAGTTTACTGGATATTTTTGCAGAAACTACAATTTTACTTTTCTGAGTCATACCTGAAACAGGGTCAGTTATTGCTATATTATGGGAAAGTGGTTCCCTGTATAGCTGTCCATTTGCTGCTTTTACTAATATATAATCAGGTGATTTAGAATGTTTTGGTAACTTGGAGGGGTGTATCAAAGTCCGTGCCTGAGTCACACAGGAATTTGACCTTTCTTCCCTCCACCAGAAGTGTTACTTCTGGTTTTGTATTTGCTAGGTAGAGGCTCAACAATGCTAAATCTAAAATTTTATTTTGATTTTTATTCTCTACATCTGTTTGTACTTCCTCTATTCCCTCTACTACATTCACACTTTCTTTTTGTTTATTAACCTTTCCTGATGATTTTTGGTTATTATCACTATCATATAGTCAGTCCACATCTCCTTTTTCTTCTGTTATTGCTTTCTTATTTTGTTTATAGTCCCTAGCTAGATGCCCTTTTACCTGACTGTAATACAAATACTTCAGCTCCATCTTCAGCAGTGAAGACTTGTGCCTTTTTCTTTTTACTATTAAGGTGTCTTTCAGTACGTCTAGCATACTCAAGTAAGGCTTGCAGCCTGCTTGTTCAGTGATTTATCATATGCCTTGTAATAAAACTACTAACAGAGGCAATGCAACCTTTTAAAAATGTATATATATATATTTTTTTTAATTGTTATTTTAAGCATTTTAATAATCTAGCATAATATCCATCTACTGTCTCATTTCCCTGTTGTATGCATTAATTAATGCAAGTCCAGTCTGCTCTAAGTTTTCATTTTTCAGAGATTCTGTCTGTTAGACCTTTCACTCTGTTGTCTAAAAATGTTTCAGAATTTTTTAAGCTTCTGTTTTTCTTTTGCCTGACGCCCTGCATCAGATTAAAGCTTGTTTAAGGAGTTTAACTAGTGAAAGTTTATCTAGTTTACTATCAAATTTATAGTTGTTAACACATTTTGCAAAATATCTCACATTATTTGCTTACTGTAATTGCATATGCTTCACATTATCCGTTAGCGGATCTCGTGATCTCTTAGTGCACTGATTTCCCATGTCTTAAAAAGACTGTTACGTAACCCTTCTCTTGTACCACGTGGTATCTTATTTCCCCATATCCACAGTAGTGTCTAGAATGACTGTTTACTTTGCTTTGTTATTCCCTGATCTATGACTCAAGATAAAATACTTCGACTCTCTCTCCCTGCTATCACAAACCTTAGCAATAGCACAGTGTAACCTGGTCCCTGATCTAAAACAAAGACAAAGAGGGAAATTCTTCTTACCTGAGCCTCCTGCTCTTATTGTTTCTCCTTGGGGCCCAGTCTTCCGCTTTTCAGCCACAGATCAGAAAGTGGACAGCCTCTTTACACACAACAATTCAGTCGGAGGTCTTTTCACTTTAAGAAGAACCATTCTTTTCGGCAGCTTCTCCTAGATTTATTAGCACTTATGCACTCTGTGACCTGCAGCTTACCAAGGGAATTCCGGTCCGAAGGACCAAAATGTTAAATAAATTTGTTAGAGTCAGACTGTAAAAATCATTGAGTTATTCAAAAACAACGTCAATCAATAACAAACAATAATGCAGGAGAACTCAAGTATCTTAAAGCTCTAATGTACATTAGGAGGCAAAAAACCATACACAAAGTTGTATAGAATTTTGACTAGTTTTATTCAGAAATGAACACCAACTTTATACATGTCATTATCAGTTTTGCCCACCTCACTGGCGTGGTCAGTGACAGGGTCTTTACATCATAGTAATTCATAAAAGTGCTGAATTTGTGTTTTCAATAGTCTTTTTCCCATGTGAATGTTACAGCCTTGCAAACACCTGGTCAGTCACGATGACCTCCTGAGGATGTAGCCAATTCAAGGTTCTCTGATTAGTTCAAATACAATAGATGTATGTCTTCCTTAATGCCTTTCTTTGTCTTCCTCGTTCCCAGCTATTATCAGAGATAGTCTCCTGGTGGAGGCAGGAAAGAGGACACACATGCGAACAGATTTATTATTTTCTAACTTTGCAAAATAATCTTTACTTGAAAGACATGAGCCAGGCTGTGTTTGCAAGCTGCCAAGGTCAAATTTCTGATTACACTGCAGCTTGTGCTTCAAGCAATAATATGCAGGTTTATTTCTACTATTATTCTAGTAAGACAGAATTAAATGCATTACATAAACTTTGTTCTCTATTATGGATTTAAGTACATTTATTCCTAACTAAAGCACACATTTCTCTATATATTTGATCACACAACTTATATATGTTTGAATGTTTAAATACACATCTTCCTAAGCAGCACACATTGTAAATATATTTTTCTAGGCAGCATGTATGTAAATATATTTTCTAAGCAGCATGTATAGATTTTTCTAACAGGATCATTTTGGGTTTATGATGACTATAATATATTACATTGTTAATCTAAAGGCTGCAAATGCACTGCCATTGACAGAGATGTCTTTTTTGCTGATAATATTGCCATTTGTATCTTTTTAATAGCTTTTATAGTAAACAGATACTTAAATTTGCTTAAATTGTACTTCTTAACTTAATTTTCCAGAAAAAAAATTTGAAATGTAAGGATGTGTGTAGGCTACTAGAAATTAAGCCCATATAATTCTCAGTTGAAACTGTAAATAGAAAGCCTCTAATATTTCTGGCATGAATTCAGGCATAGGCTAATGATGTGACATCATGCAAGGTATGCTAAGAAAAATGGTAGCAACTTTCTGGATGTTTTACTATACACTAAACTGGGCCTGCACAGTTATATTACCTAAAAACTTAAAATAGTAATAATGGATCTTTAGTTTTAAATTTTGTGGGGGCTTTAGACTGCATCTGAGAAAAAAATGGGATTTTTTATTTATTCTTTTGATTGTTTTGGTTACAACCTGGCAGAAGTAGACAAATGTACAAAGATAAAAGATGAGAACCGCTAAATAATTTTTAGTAAAAAGATAGGCAGTTTAGGAATGTCAGCCTAACTGATTTCTTTACTTTCTTGAATCTATATGGAATTTGGGAAATTCTATGCAGCAATTTTATATGCCCAAAACACTATGTCATTGAGCAGAAGAGATCCAGCCAGAAATGTTGAAGGCATTCAATTGTCTTGCGGCATCATGATTTACAATCATTTTCAAAGAGAGAAGACTGGGACATACCCCTGGACTATCAAGATGAGGCAGCAGTCCCCATTTTCAAAAAAGGGACAGACAGATGTATTCTAGTTAAGGAATTAAACAGTCCTCATCCTTTATGGGGAGGCACATGACTGGCCATTGAAATTAAGTCACCACTCAAAAGTAAATCCTTTGATTTTGGAGACGTAATGGAAATTTTGCCCTGACCATGGAACAGTGGCTTAATTCTTTGTTTTAGCACGAATAATGTAAGAGTTTGCAAAAACTGCTTATGTGTTTTTGTGGAGTTGTAGAAAGCAAAGTAGTGAGTATTCTCCAAAATGTGTTGTAGGAAATGTTAAAAAATCATGGTTTTAGCCACTGATGAATGGCATTCAGTTCCTGTAGTTGAAGGCCAAGAGCTGTATTTGTATGTTTGATAAAAAGTCAAACATATTCAAAGTGGGCATAGGACTGTTTTGAAGGGTATATATTGTCTTCCTTCCTGTAACCTTCAAGACAAGAAGGTCAAGTATAAGTTTGGATGGTGCACATTGTGTGTGTGTGTGTGTGTGTGTGTGTGTGTGTGTGTGTGTGTGTGTGTGTGTGTGTGTGTGTGTGTGTGTTGTTTGAATAAAAAGATGTCCCCTTAGCCTCATGTGACTGTGATATCTAGTATGCACTGGAACAATATGCAACTGAGTGCAAACTGACTGGGATGAAACTACAGCACCAGACAGAAAGTCATGTCTTTCCAAAGAAGATTAATAACTGCATGTATGAAGTAAAGGAAACAGATACATCACTGCAACTGTGTACCTACCAATACTGTTGGTGATCAGAGTTCAGCTATAGTAATATTAGCAGTACAGATATTTAACACTCCTGTGATAATACTGGGAATGTATAACAACAATGCATCAAGGCTACATATAGGGATGCGTGAGATTATCTTACAAAACCTCTTATAAAGCTGTATGGCAACTGCATTAATTGGTTATTATATAAAAGAAATGCAACAAATTTAATGGAAAATTGTTATACAGATATAACAAGCTGTTTATTAAGCACTTGTTCTCTAAGCTTCATTGCAGTTAAAGGAAAAAAGCATGTTAGTATTTAAGTCTTAACTCTGTGACTAGATAATTGCTCAACACATGTCTATAGCACATCATTCCCTCTCAGTCATCAACTTTTAATCAAACCCACCTTACTAACTCAAAAAAGGAAACACTATTGGATTAATCTTGATTCTCCATCCTAGCACTGAAACTATGGGACTCCATTCCTCTCTCAGTCCAAGACATCCAAAACTACTTTGACTTCAGACAATAGCTCAAAGAACACCTCTTCACCTAAGCAAACTGCAGCAGCACTCACTCAGGTCACATAACTTCAACCGTGCAGCTCACTCACACATCCATTTATCCCTATTTCATCCTTCCTTATCTTTATGTACTGCCTCTCATTCATCCTACTTCCCTCTTCTCTTTGCATCTCTCTCATACTTCTTCAGCTTTCTACTCCTCTCACACCCTTTCTCTTGTCTTCTCCCCATGGTGTCCTTTCTTGCGACCATTGCCACTCGCCTTCTCTAATATCTTCATACTTTTCCATATCATGATATGCTGCTTTCCCTGTTAAGCCATCTCAGATATTATGACTCTATCTTATCCATGAAGGTCTGCTAAGTATAATTCCATTTTTCCATCCATGTTATGACATTATTAACTGCTTCTTGAACTAAATGTTGTAATATATTCCTACATCTTAAAAAAAAAAAAAAAAAAATATATATATATATATATATATATATATATATATATATATATTTTTTTTTTAGAATATCCTTGTATCTGTAAACATCTTTTGTTCATTTGTAATGTGGTCCTATTTACCCAGGCCCTACCTGCAAATGATCCTTTGAAATCAGTGCACTACCCTGGTAAACAAATATAAATAAATAAATTAGTGCATAAATAAATATTTAATTCCAACATGCATTAGTAGTAACAGCTGATAACGTAAGACACAGGATCTGCATCATAACTTATGTACAGTCAAGTTTTATAACTCCAGCACAAATAAGTATTAATTAAAAAAGGGAAAATTCATCCATTCTGTGGAAGAAATGTAATTCGAAAGTCAGGTAGCTCTTTAAAACTGTTTACTTGTGCATTTATATTTCACCAAAAGTCCATATGCAGTCCTAAATTACCTGTATCACAAAAAATGTTTATTGTTATCTACCAAAGGTATGTATATATGCTTATTATACCATGACCCCCCCAAAACGTGCATGTAAATCGAGTTATACTAATTGAAAAAGGTCCGGTCGCTCGGACTTTTTTCCATTAGTATAACTCTACTTTTAAAACACTGTCTCGCTATGTTAAATGGGTTTAACATAATGAGACAGCTTGAAAATAAGCAATGGAGATCTCCGTTGCTTATTTTAACGCTGTCTCGCTATGCTAAACCCATTTAACATAGCGAGACAAGTTTAAAAAAAAAAGCAATGGAGAAAGCAAGATCTCCGTTGCTTTTTTTATTGTTTTGCTATGTTAAATGGGTTTAACATAGTGAGACAGTTTTAAAATAAGCAAGGACATCTCCGTTGCTTATTTTAAAACTGTCTCCCTATGTTAAACCCATTTAACATAGCAAAACAGTAAAAAAGCAACAAAGATCTTGCTTTCTCCGTTTTTGCTCAACTCTGATGTACTGCGCAGGCGCACAGTACATCAGAACTGCCGCGGATGCCAGACATCTGCGGAAGGGCAGTAAACAGGCATTATACTATGCCATTATTTAAGAAAAGTAATAGTTTCTTTTCTTAAATAATGTCATGGTATAATAGCAATAACCCACTTCTGGGTGTGGGTAATGCTGTATTTACCCACGGTTGGCTTTGTTTGGTCCCTTGGGCTTCGCCCTCAGGACCAAACCACGCCATCCATGGGTAAATCCAGCATTACCCACACCCAGGCGTGGGTTATTGCTATAGAATTATATACCTTTCATATGATTTCACATTGCTATGTATTACTTATTTTTTACTTAGACAGACCAGGTACAGGTGTATAGAAAGATTTTGTATTTGCCATCTATATAGAAAATGTAGAATGGTGTCATGGTAAGCTTTCTGTTTATCAGTTATCTCCTTCCAGAATATATTCAATTCTGTTATCTGTTTTAAATTTACATCTCACACTCGTAGAATTTCAATCACTATGGGAGGGCCAAACCATTAAACAAGAAAAGAAATAAGCATTTGGCTTCATGAAGGGGAGACTGAAATGGAAAATATGACATTATTCATAAATAAGGACTCAGTTTTCCTGATAATATGTCACCCATAACAAACTTGTCATTAGGGAGAGAATCTTTCAACCAACTGTTTTAAGTATACTGGTTTGCAACATCTAGATTCCCTGATCTTCTGCATTCACCAGCAGCATTATTCATTTCTGAGGAGGTCAGGGGACCTTTCAGAGTTTATTATTAGTCACAAACTTCAACTTTTTTTTTTTCTTTGTTTACTGGATAGGTGGGATGGACAGAAAACTCTTTTTTTTTTCTTCAACTGACAAAGTAATAGTGTTGAATAGAAAAATTAAATGCAATTACAGCAATTAGGATCACACATATGTCAAAAGTACTAGTTGTTATTTTACATAGTAGTTGAGAACTAATTTTACAGAAATAGAAATATCTATCTATATATATATATATATATATATATATATATATATATATATATATATATAGCAATAACATGACAGCAGCACTTCACAATGATATCTAAAATATTTTTCCCAAAAGTTGACTTTATCCACAGCAATTTCACATTTAGCTACATTCGGAGAAACCGAGGGATCCATTTGAAACAGTATTACATTGTACTTCTGAAACGCAGTAGAAGAAAATTTATAGCTAATCATCTAAATCATCTACTTATGCTTAAAAAAAGTAGATGTAGTCTCTCTTGAGACGATGCACTGGAGAAGAAGATTAAAGTATTTACAATCCCCTGTGTTCACAAGAAGCTATTAAATAATGTAGTACTAAGTTCATTTTTGTTTCTTTTTTTTTTCCTCAGATTCCCCAGGTGTGTAGAACACTGTAAGCTAGTTACAACCAGCTAAATAGGAGGTAAATGCTATGTTAAATAGGAGAAATTGCATGTTTGCAAGTAGTAAGTTATTTTATTTCTTAATCTTTTATTAGCCAGGTTAGTCTAGTTAGACTAGTGGCCTCTTTTAAGGGGAGACCCAAAATGCAATTTGTATTACTAGGGGAAACCTGCACAGTCTATAGAGCAACTTCCCTTACTCTGATAGGTGTCATGGGATCTTTTACATCTCCCTGAGCTTCCACCAACACAAATTGATGAGACCTTGATTTATTATCACATACGAAGGCTGACATACTCAGGAGGACAATCCCTTCCTTATTATTCGCTGCAGTGTCAGCAATCTATACATCTTGTATGGGATTAGAACCCACAATCATCTGCATAAAATGCAAATGTGCTATCTACTGCATTACTGATACTGCAAGTGGAAAGAGGGAGATAGCCTTTTGCTATAAAGAGCAAACATTTAAATGTACACTGTTTATTTATTTATTTTGACTGTGATCAGTAATATGTTTCAATTCTGCTAGGAGAAGATTACATTTAGTTGGAATTATCTTACCACATGCCTTCTCACTTACAGCTTGTCTAAATGGCAGAAAAGTTATCTTTAGGCAACACTCTTATTTAGAATTTGCTTTTCAAGTATGGGAAGAAGCTTCAATTTAAGATTTTAAATGAAAACTAGAATAAGAAGAAAGTAGATGTTGTTTTGATTGGTAGTCAGTTAGCCTTTTGCAATGTGAGACTATACTGCTATAATTGTGTATGTACTCTTTGCTCATATCTGCAAAGATGTGAACTCAAATTTGGGACTTAAAATTTACTATTACACATTTGTGTTTTGTATAAATAAATATATCTCATTTAATTAACATGCGATTACTAGAAGTTAAAGCATGTAAAACCTTGTGAGTTTTCCAGACAAAGGAGCAAACTCATTTTGATTCACAAATGACAGTCCAGACATAAGCAGATCCCCTTAAACACACACACACACACACGCACACACGCACACACACACACACACACACACACACACACACACACACACACACACACACACACACACACACACACACACACACACACACACACACAGAGTTTTAACCATACTTGCCCCCTGCAAGCCATTGGTAACATATTGTTTATAATAAAAAAAAAATCACTGAAATTTTGTAAGTGCTTCATGAAGCTGTAGTGAAGGAAAGAAAAGTGCTTACAAGCTGCTCATTAAAGGAGTCTGGTGTTTGTTGTCAGTATTTTTGTTTTCATTATTTTGGTGTGTTGATGACTGCAGAGGTTGTGGACTGCTTTTTATTTTAGAATAACAAAAAAAAATCACACCTCTTATTGTTTATGGTTATATACTTTCTTAAATGCCTCTTTTAATCAGAATGCTTGTTAGACTAAATTTGCCTTTTGGTTAGGTTTTCAGTGGTTGGATGGGAACTACATTGTGGAGCTTGGCATAACAGTTCAATAGTCCTAGCTATGCCCCTACACCAGCATACCACATTAGATACTTCCATGTTTATTTCTTGCAATGTTGTGCTTTTAGCAAAAAAGTGTCATGAATTAATTGACACTGAAAAGGCATATTCAAGTTCTGTTTAGTGTGAAACATTCTGTGAACTGCCTGAAATACAGTTCTTGGTAACATTACACCTTATACATTGGAAACAGATGACAACTTCCAAATTGGAATAGCATATGGAATGTGACAGATCAGACTTAAGCACATGGAATAAGCTGTTTTATCAAATCAGAACCATACCCATGCAAAATAAAAATCTGGTTATAACTCCTAAGAGAAATTTTGCACTACCTAACCCCATCAAATTGTCATTTGTTTGTGTAAATGTTTCATATATTTCTTGGTTTAATTGAAATGTTAATCTTACATTTTATGTCCAGCTTACATTTATTTTTAGCAATTTATCATGGCATGCGATGCAAACATTCAGGCATTATGTTGCATTTCTATAACTTGTTTTAATTAGTTTACTCTTCTTGCTGCATAAGAGATAATATTTCACAGAAAATTACTTCAGAAAACCTCAGCGTACTTGCCAGTGATTTTTTTTTCCTGTCATGATGGTAAGAGAATATTGAAGATAAGACTACATGAATAAAACAGAATTTCATTCTGGGGAAATAGACTTTAGATGACAGAACAAGATTCTGTTTTCATTTCATCTGAAATAATGCTTTCTTGCTTCATTTTCAAGGAAAATATTTGAAAGCCCTGTGGCATAACTGTATTCCAACTACAACATACTTCATACTTCTTTGCTGTAGTTTCATTACAGAAGTGAAGAACATCTTAATTTGGCATGGGTGGGTGCTATCTAGTAAACTTTGATTTTATTTTAAAGCAATGTACTGCTAGAAGCATTTTTAAAGTACAAATTCAAGAGCTTAGACTGGCATTTTACTTCAAAGCTGTTGCCCTACCAAAGCAGCCTGCAGTACAAAGTGTTGACATATAGATCATACAGATGTGTGTGTGTGTGTGTGTGTGTGTGTGTGTGTGTGTGTGTGTGTGTGTGTGTGTGTGTGTGTGTGTGTCTGTGCTTGTGTGACATAAACATATTGGGACAGTTCACTTTTTTAATATAAAATTCATCAATGCAAATTTGTAATTAATTTCTTAGGATGAAGTTAACTCAAACAAAATGCATCAATGAAGGACATATTGTTGCTTTGCAGCTGTTGAAGTGAATAAATGTGTTCCTTTTACTTAAACTGCCAAGTGTCACTAAATTTGGTGTTTTTGCTGAGACAGTATGGTGAAAGTTACTGTCATTTTTCTTCAGTACGGTGTGACCTTGAAGTTAATATATTTAGTGTTGCAGGAACATGGATGGGTACGGGGTGATTTTTCCATACATAAATACTGAGGATAATGATTTTACTTTATTCGTTGAGATTCCTGGGTAATGTCATTTGGGATTATTTAAATTCTGATATATTGAATTATTGATGGAATATACATTGATGATTCAGTGATTCACACATACACATATAGATAGACAGACAAGTATATGCAGAGAGAGAAAGGGTAGGATGCCAATATTTAAGCATGGATGAATGGGTAAATAGTTGGAGAGATAGACATTAGATAAAGACGGAGAGAGATAGAATGACACAGAGTGAGAGAGATAGATAGAAAGTACAACAGATAGACAAATAGATAAGCAGGCAGACATACTAGCAAAAAGATACATAGATAGACTTATAGACAGGTAGATACATAGATAGATAGATAGATAGATAGATAGATAGATAGATAGATAGATAGAAAGATAGACAGATAGATAGATAGATAGAAAGGTAACATGAAATATTCATAAATGGGGAAAGAGTATAAAACAAAGATCTTACACTGTACCTACCTAGAAAATACTTCTATAAATATAAAACATGTACTTATGGTCTTTTATAAAACTTGTATTATTCTGAATGATATGATCTAGTGTGGTCAAATGTAATATGAAAAGTTAAGCTTAGCTGCACGTCTTTAGTGTTTTCCATTTCAAACATCAGGAGGTGAGTTTTTGGGATCCTCTTGATGACATTCTGTCTCAAGAAGACATCCAGATAATTCTGACATATACTGTATCAGAGTAGAAGAATAATATGTTTTAGATGAGGTTGTCAGACACTAACTCACATCTCTAATGAGAAGGAACATTTATTTTAAAATAAAGCTATAGTAGTAATCATACTATGTATGGGCCTCAGTTAGATTTGCAGCAGCTGACCAGACATAACTTACAATATATGTTGCATCAGAAGTAAATCATAAAAGGGTGTGGAAAAGCTTAATGTAGAAAAAAACAAGAAGTTGGAGAAAGGTAGGATTTCCATCATTTGCATCACTAGATTCCTTTTGAAGTGTTGGGTGTAAGTAAACCAGATGCTTTCCAGTCTTGTATTGAGGGGAGTCATTTATGCAGTCCAGAAAGGGCTTGGGATGATATAAAGAATAACAGGATATTATAAGGGAGATTGAAAGGCGTTGTAACAATAATGGAGGGCTTCTGGATCAACAGAACATTATTAAGTGCCTCTTTTGATAGTGAGGACTAGAATAAAAAAATAAATAAATAAAATGGAAAGATGCAGCATGTGATCTGAGTGCTGTTGATTAGTTAGTAATCCGTCTGAGTATTTACAGATGGATAAGTAACTGTATGGCAACTGCATCAAATACATTGGGAAGAGCAATGTTAGTTTATCAGTTAAAGTTTTACTTACCTTCATACAGCAAAACGAATACAGGCAGATTAATGTTTTGAAGTCACAAAGGATCAGTATGACAGTGAATGGACAAAGGCATGCAGGTAAAGAGAGTGGATAAGAGGTTATCTGGTGGCGTGAAGAATAAAAGAACGTAGAAAATGACAGATAAGGACTAGTGAGGAAAACACCAGCAGAAGACAGAGTGGAGCCTTAGCATGGCTGGATGCCAGGCCAGCTCAGAGGGCAATTAACCCAGGCATCATTTGCCTATTTGGACAATATTAACATTTGCCACTTTAATATCCCTATGGATGAGAACAACTGGTTGCTTAACTCCATTTTAACCAAACTAGAAAATTTTCTCTATTGCTGAGGCACAAATCTGGTTGCCAGCAGATGATGTCTGTCTGACTCTAGCCTCTACAACTGATGATGGGAAACCAGGAGAGGACTTCTCCAGGCCCCTTTCAGTTGAGAAGCCTTTACTTCTCCTCCTTAGAAACAGATGCAAAAGACACCAGTCAATCCTCAAAGTCACACCCAGCAGAATATCGGTCTCCTTACTACAGTCAAACACTGTTGACTAAGAGTCAGAGGCAATAGTTAGTTTAACCCATGGTGACAGCAGCCTCATTTCCTCCTCCAAATATGATGTGCAGAAACACGAGACAATAGAAAAACGTAACTACACATATATACTACAACCGTTATCACAGCTGTACAGTGGATTCGCACAGACAGCATCCATGTCCCACCTCAAGGAACGGTGCTTCCTCTCTCTGTGACACTCAACCATATTCAGTTGAAATGCCTCCAATATGGAAAAAGAAAACATAGATTCTTAAATATAGATGCACAGCAGTTAAAATAGGAAAATACAACTGTACTGAAAAAATTGCATACATTACAGTTCAGGCTTATTCTATATGATTATAAGAGGTTGTTAGGCTAACAGCCCTAGAGCCACTTTAAGCCTAGTCATTCATTCCCTAATTTTCCCATTTGTCAAGGTTCACTGACTAGAATGGCTTTGGTATATACCATGTTCATTTAGAGTTTAGAACATCTACAAGCTACCCTGTCCATAAGGGCCACAAGCACCAAACTAGGAGTGCATTTATTATTTCCCAGCCATTGGTCCAAACTGCATTTGAGTAGACGTAGAGAAGACCTCTGTTTCAAATGAATGGTGAGTTTGTTCCAGAGAAGGAGTAATCTCTGAGACACAAACTTATCCCTTCAACATGCTTTATTTATGTCACAGATGAGGTTTAGCTCTTTAGATTGGGTAATTCTAGTGCAGTTAGGTTTGGAAATGTGTAGCAGATCCATCAAGGCTGAATAAGGGAATGCCTTGTAGGATAAGCATAGATCACCCCCTCAGCAGTCAGTAGGAGACCAAGTACAGGTTCAGGGCTTTGACACTGTCAGTATAAAACATGTAATTTGCATCCTGTATTCATTTAGTGAGGAACCTCTGAGGCCACTCCAGCTATTGCAAATGTTTGGTCAGGTACATTCTGAAGAGTGCACTGTACTAGATTATTGGTCTAATTAGTGCTGGGTATAGAGGGACTATGATCTCCTCAGACCTGGATGCCATGCCTCTCACTGATAAAGGAAGTCAGTGTGGCACCACTTTAGGTCACTATAACAATGTCAGCACCACGCACTAGTAATGGTCATTCCAGTGGCATCAAGGACCATTCAAGCAAACTCATTCTAAAGCATCCACTACTTAGTGCTCTCAGAACAAGACTTCTAAATGAAGTGCATTTTACATTGAAGTATATTATCCATGGCATCCATTTCTGATTTTGTTTTTTTTGTTTTTCTTTTGGTAATGTTCTATTTCCTAACTAGCATCTTTTATTTATGTAAATCATTCATCAAAACAGTTAGGTCCAAATGGATTGGGGAAATCATCCTTTCAAACTTTAATTTATTCAACTTTTGGCAAAGTGGATTGATATTCTAAAGAATGAAAAATAATGAAGAATGACATTAATCTTTCTTGTTCCAATATAAACACCATGAGGGTTGAGGAATAAATAAAAAAACAGAGAACCTACTCGTCTTAAAACTTCGTTGATGAACTCAGTCACAATAGTTTCCAAAAATCATGAAACTCAGGTTGTGCTCCAAAGCAACAAGCATTTATTAGTCACAGACAAGCAATCCTCACTAACAGAAAATCAGAAATATTTTAACAATGTTAAACATATCAGCTTTTATATACTTAGAAGTAGGTGTGGAAAACGTAAGCATTGTTTAATTTGAAACTAGTCTATTCATGGCAAGCAATATAAACAGGGGCTGTAAAAGTGCATTTTAGAACAACAAGTACCCACCCCACACATTACTAATGATTTAGATCAAACGAAATTCTAGTTAAGGAAAATACTACCTATCTATTTGCAGCTCACATTCCAAGATCAGGTATTAAAAAAAGAATAACATATACATTAAAAGAGTTTTAACTAAAATCACTTTTGGAAAAAATAATGCAATAAAGCCTTTATCAGTTGTATAACAAGAACCAAAAATCATGAAAAACACATAGCTATCTAACCATAAACATAATCAAACTAGAACACTATAAATATAAAAATATGCTATCTAACCATAAACATAATCAAACTAGAACATTATAAATATAAAAATACATCTGTCTAAAAACATCTAGTAAATATTCATCCATGTGTATTAGTGTCCATATAAAACTAAGTTACATGACAGTTTTCGTGTTTACAGCCCCAAAAACTAGTAGAAAAAACACACAATAAATGCAGAAAACAATGGATAAAGTATACTAGTAATGTATAAAATTATGCAGATGTGTGCATGAGTGTCCACCAGTATAGTAAAAGGGAAAATTATACAAATACTATGTGGTAATAGTGGCATGAAAAAACCCTGGTGTGGTGCAATAAATCTAATCAAAGCAGAGTATTCCAAAGAATGCAATTTCTGACAATTGAATTGTGTTGTCATAATGACCAGCTAATAGCAAAGGGAGATCTGTGACCAATTCCGCATGACAAAATTATTCCACAAAGGCCTGGGTCCTACCCTTAATTTGTTTACAGTTGTGCAAATTCCAACAATATGAAAATGATTTCCACAGTTTTTAATCACCACACCTTCAACAAGTCAGATCTTCTGTATGAAACATCCTAAGCAATATTGACTGAGTATAAAGACATTTGTAGAGACACTACCATCCAAAAACTCTATACTGTGAAAAAGTAACATGCCCTCTACCAACTTGTTGGTGAAAATTGTTATTATCATTAGTGGTAGTACTCGTAGTAATAGTGGTAGTAGTAGTGGTAGTCATAGTAGTAGTATTAGCAGTAGTAGTAATAGTAATAGTATTGGTAGTGATAGTAGTAGTAGTAATAGTAGTGGTAGTGGTAGTAATAGTAGTAGCAGTAGTTGTAGCAGCAGTAGTAGTACTAATTGTAGTGGTAGTAGTAGACGTAGTAGTAGTAGTAGTAGTAGTAGTAGTAGTAGTAGTAGTGGTAGAAATAGTAGGGGTAATAGTAATAATTGTAGTGGTAGTAGTAGTAGTAATAATAGAGGTAGTTGTAGCAGTATTACTCATATTACTTTCTGTTTTTCATCTATTTACCAGAGAAATACACCGATCACTCTTGACCATTTGCAGGTAGAGCACTGGTAAAAAACTTCACAAAAATACTCAAGAAAATAACTTTTTACTGTATTTAGCTGCAGGAACATGTACAAAAACATTTACAGCCTGACAGTGGAAGAGTTTGTAAACACAGTTAGGAATAAAATAGCATTGGAACTTGCCACAAGATAAATTTCAGATAAAGACTTTATACATAATGGAAGTGTGAGGCAAGAAGTGAAAGCTGAGGAGAAAATGGATCATGTCATGTAACCAGTATAAACGTATCACCATTCTGCATTGTTATGGCAATATTTTTAAGCTGTGCTCTGAAAGTTATGGAGAAGTATTGTTTAGTAATGTAGTTCTCTGTTCATTTGGCAGCCATTTGGTTTTGACAAGGGTAATGCAGTGGTGCTCATGAAGTTGACAGTTTAAGATAAACTGAAAGTTTTTAATCTTCACTAGATTGCAGAGTGGATGTGTGTTTGAGTTTTTTTTTAAGTTGTAGATATGATTGGAAGACTGTATTTTAGTTGTGATAATGACAGACCTTTGCTTACTGCAGCTCTGACTAGAGTACTTATAATGAGAGAAATCTCACTGTCCACATAAGTTCACAAATCCCATACAACTGGGTCAACTCTTAGGGGTGTATTGTCAATGAGCAGGTTCCCTGGGGTACAATAATGCATTTTTTGGTACTTAGTTTCAGTCCATGATTTTGGCCCAGTTATTTATTTGAGGCAAACCTTCCTGCAGGGATGGCTAATTCCTTTGATGATTTAATGACTTTTCCTAACTTGCAGTCATCTGCAAACTTTGCCACCCAGAACCTTTTGGTATTGGCTTGTACTTCTATCTATCTATCTATCTATCTATCTATCTATCTATCTATCTATCTATCTATCTACAAACACAAACATGTGGGGCAACTAAAAAGCATTGCTGGAAATCTAGTATAATGTCCTCTCCAGAACAGTAAATAATTACAACAGATATTTGAAATATGTGCATAAACAAGATATATGGAATGATTAATTTCACTATCAATAAAGGAATTGTTTTGACTCATACATAGACATGGAGATCTTTGCCTAAGAATATTTAAGAGTTAATAATTTATTTTAAGGAATACTGTCTTAGTCTTGTTTCTCTACAGCCAGACACGGTTCCAAAATCCTTCAAATCTCCTATCACTAACTCTAATTGCTGTCCCAGATCTTAGAAATAGATTAGAATATTATTTGCATAGGGTCAGTCTTTCTAAGTAACTTAGTTTGCTGTTATAAATGTCATGCCTGAATTTATTTAAATGATTTCTATTCAGAAATTAATACATTTACTGGGTGGGGCAGGGAAAGTTAGCATTGATCCATGCCTACCTTCAAGTTCATTGAGATTAGGACCAAATATCAAGACTCTCTCTCTCTCTCTCTCTCTCTCTCTCTCTCTCTTTCTGGTACCTTCCTCTTTTGAAATATATAATTAGCTATGAACATGAAGTCTTTGATAAAGGATTCGCTTATATTACTCTGATAACCTTCTCAAACTACTCTTAGCCTTATGAACTGTCCCTATGAAAATTTAACAGTGCATCCAAGAACTTCACAGCCAACACATTCCAGCTCATAGCTTTAACCACCCTTCATTTAGTTCTTGACATTTCATACATCTTATGACCCTTTTCCTGTGTCACATCTCAGATTACCCACAAGCCTGATGACCAGTAATTAAAGTCAGTGCTTTTTCATTGCAAGTAATCATTTAAATATATTCTTGCGTTAATTCAAAGTGTTAACACAACACCATTAACAAAACAGCTTTTAATCATAAAACTCTTTTCTTGTTGCACACTAATGCTTACCTTCACTTTTTAATATGCAAAATGCATGCATTTATGTGTATAGCTAATACTGCAGAGCAACATAAAATTGCATTTTATACTGTTTTACTCATAGCTGACTTTGGGCAACAGTGAATCCTGTGGTCACTGGAGGACCCTTGGTTCTGGGGCCACCCAACCATAGCAAGTTATCTTAATTTAATATTGTGTAACATCAGTCAAACAAACAAAAGCTAGTACAGCAATCCTGTGTACTTAATAAGCCAGATGGGTAATAATAGTTCTTATTTATATCACCTTTAAAATTCAAAAATGTCTATGGTTATAGTAACAGTGTTTTGTCAAATAACAGGCTTCACAGTTTTATAGTGCCCTTGGCTTAATTAAATCCTGTTGGTAGATATTCTCTCCACTAAAACTAATGCCAGATTTCGGCATCTGCAATACCTGTGGTAGTGCGAGGCCCGTTTAATCATCCTTGACTGTGTGAGGGACCCACATAAGCTACTGCTGGTTAGGGAAAAATTAGGAGAAAAAATATTAATTTTCTTATTGTACTCCAACCAAAACAGGGTTGTGATTTGGCCCTGTTAAGATAAAGTTGATAATCAGTGAATGGACATGAGGAAGGTAAGCACTAGAGATCAGCAGTCCAGATTGAAAGAACTCAGTGCTTACACTGGATTTAAAAAAAGCTGATGCTTCTGATCATCAGGGATGGTTTTCTTTTTCAGGGAGTTTTATAAATACTGACAGAACACTAGACAGTAAGAGGCCAAAAATTTGTTTGGACTGCAGGCCAGAAACTACTTTCTCGGTCAAGGATTGATATTAGAGTACAGACAAAGAGAACGAAATAGGGAGATCCTAAGTGAAACACTAGCACTGGTAGAGTTTCAGTAGAATCAAGCACAGAAGCAGCTGTTAAAAACAGGACAATTAGAAAGGCATATAAAATATTGCATGATAACTATAGTAATCAATCAGAGGAGTTTAAGAAGGATTGGGAAGAGAGGCTGGATAAGCAGTTCACAAAGAAACAAGGGGGGGGGGGTTATGTATGGCTCCCAAATATGCAACAAAGTCAAGAAGATTTATGATCTTTGCTTCCAAGTGTTTGCATGCATATTTTAATTCTCCAGGGAGACTCCAAATAATTTTTCCTCAGGTAGATTGCCAATGTTGGTGGTGTGATGGAAAAAAGAGATAATTAGGAATATATTTTTTGGGAGTTGTGATGATGTGAGGTATTCCAAGCTATGCCAGGAAAAGTAAGGCAGTGGATGTGTAACATATGCCAGCATAGCTAGCTAGAGTTTTATAAAGAATTATATGTCATTTGTAAATCAAACTGATTTATACAGGTGCTTGTGTTGAAAATGTATTTGCAAAGCTGCTTGTATTAAAAATTTACCAACAGTGGGTCCTGCTGGACAGAAATAAATACACCTGTATGTCAGACTGTATCCTAACTGTCAAAATGAATATAGTGTAACAGAGGATACTGGAAAAGAAGAGATTAATCTCAGTCCAGCTAACTTGAAAAATAGAGTGAATTTAAATTACATGATTTAGGCCATAAAAATTGTATCTTACAGTTCTGATTTCAGCAAGAGACAAACTTTCTATGAAAACCAGGACCAGAAATTCAACTGTACTGTCCTTAGGGGTCATCTAATTGCTACTCTGGAAGGGTGGACATTTTGAAATGGTTTTATAGTTTCCATATGCTATAACAGATCTTAGCAAAGCTGTATCTGTGTGTATGGTAACACATATGTGCTAAATTCTGGTTCAGTTTCAAGCAAAGTGGGTAGTGGTGGAACCAGAGTCAGATGATCAGATGTATGTGCTGTCATTCTGTAATCCAGCATTGAAATTATGTTTTAATACTAGATGAGACCGAAGTCTCATTGCAGTCTGTTTTTGAAACCTGATGAAGGAAGACCACTCACCCACTTCATCTTACCTTGCTTTAGTAACCAGGGAATAGTAATTCTTTATATCAGTAAGGAAATATAGTGAAATTAGTTAAGTACTGTCGTTCTGCAACTGTGTAAATCTTTCCATCAGTGTTATGTTTGATATTTCTTGTGAATGAAACTCGTGTTTATTGTAAATAGATGTTTAATATTTTCATGTTCTTTTAATATTTATTATTAAATATATTTAAACTTTTCCATGTGACTGGTCTTTTAGAGAATATTTTGACCTTTCAGAGTACTTATATTTATTTAGTGACACTGTGACCACTCCAGAATGCTTTGCTGCATTAGTCAAACAATAGTATTTGTATTAGCATTCATTTTACTCAGTATAATTGGGTACTGTTGTAAGATCTTTAAAGTAGCTGGCTGGTGGCAGTACTTCTACCCTATAGTCTGTGCAAAGGTATCAGTGCTAGTAAATTTGTGCCAGCCTTTGCCAGGTGTGTGTGTGTGTGTGTGTGTGTGTGTGTGTGTGTGTGTGTGTGTGTGTGTGTGTGTGTGTGTGTGTGTGTGTGTGTGTGTGTGTGTGTGTGTGTGTGTGTGTGTGAAAATCAAATCTCAAAGAGTGTGTGTGTGTCAACTATTTGGAGCTGGGACACAGAGCACAGGTTTCACAAAGAGGGTGGTGAAGGACTTGGCTTGGAACACTCGGCTGAGCACTCAGTGACAGTGGGGAATCTTATTCAGGGCCTGGATAGAGAGAGGGGGGTGGACCAGCCCCCAGACTGAGTGTGTTCCCTGTGTGCTCTTAAGGGAAATTGTGCTTGGTGCAGACAGCTGCATCTGCAAATACTGTTTGTATCTATTTTTGTTCCAAGTGAACATCTATCACTGGTGTCAGTAGTGAGGATTCAGGCTCTTTGATCACTGGCTCAGAAGAGGGACATCACAAAAGTGTAATGAGTTGGCAGATTTAAAAAAAAATCCATGCAGACTACTCTATCAGAAATACTGGGTGATCAAGTTGATGTAACAAAGGAAATATTTTTTGAGCTGTGATACAGAATCAGAATTGCCTAGACATAGTAAGGCTTTATTGAGTTTAATTCTGGTAGCTTCTTTAATTTACATCACAGACATGCCTTTGAGGTATGCAAAAGAGCTCATTACAGCTTGTGTTTGAGCTGAGAATTGTGTGGTCATTGTTTATTTTACTTTTCTCACAGATCTCTGAGGTGTAAAAGGAAGGTTACTATAGCCTGGGTAGGGGTGAGTACTGTGTAGGAGCAACAAAGGGCAGTACATTATTGTAATCATTAATTTTTCCACTTTCCTCACAATCAAACATCAGTTACATATGCAGATGGGTGTGTTTAGGGGAAACAGGGGTGATAAAGCATGCTATTTATATGAATGAGAGCCGTCAATTAAAACACATGACTTTTGCCATTTGAACCAGATGGATGCAAATGAAGTGACTGCATTTTTTGGGGGGAGGGGGTTTAGGGAGGCAGATAGTATTCCCATATAATATTTGAGCATCCTCACAACAACACAACAATTGTATTGTTAGTTTCTTATGAACTATTATTTTGTCAATTGTGAACATTATGCTTTGGGCACAACTTATGTCTTCCATGAAAGAAATAAAAATAAGACCAAAATTCTTTTCTAATTCATAATTTCTGTTCAGGCAACCACTAGACTAAAAAGCTGGGAAATGCTCTAAAACTCATTCTAGAGTATCCATGGCTTTTGATGATCCCAGCTTAATTGAGTTATTTCCTAAGTAGTTATTACTGTGCTGTTTTGGTCAGGAAGTATGTGTTGAAACAATGCAAGGAAAATTAAAGTTGAACAGCAGCACTGAATTTCTTTCCTTAATCATAATTTGTGTTCAAGCCATCATTGGATGGAAAGGTTGTGTAAAAAGAAAAAAAAATGTACTTCAGAGCATATAGATAGCTATGACTTCTTGAAAAATCTAAAGAGTAAGGCAAAATATAAGAAAATAAAGAAAAAAGTAATGTACATGGTGTGGGATGCCCAAGGTGGTGGAATACAAAGGGGAGCAATGTAGGATGTGCATGTGTTTTTTTGGTGGGGGGGGGGCATGAAACATTAGGCAGTGCCTAGGATGCCCTGTACACAGAGTTGTTGTAGCATATCACTGTTGCAACTAAATGCCAGCAACTGTGACTGCCCTTTGTGAGAAGGGCCTTCATAGTGTGGTACACAGGCCTGATATAATATAAGGACATTGTAGTTACAAGTCAGTCTATGCCTACTACTCCTATAACTTTGCAGCTTTAACTAAAAGATTGCTTAAGAGGGGTAGCAATGATGGGTGATAATTAAACTGGAAGTGCCTAGTGGGTCCCCAACTTGACATTTGATGGATTTTGGAATGTCTTAATGCATTATCCAAAATGCAGAGGGTTATGAGTGGGCCACCCATCATAATTGGCTTATTCTGTGTTTGAGACACGTCTACCCAGAAATTAACCCAAAGAGCCAAGCCCGTGAAGTGAATCTTGACATCTGTGTCAAGAATGCATAATAAATGGTTATGATCAGAGCCCCAATCATAATTTTTTTTAGTTCAAGGAACTTTATCTGCTGCACATATTACTAGTTACAGGAGAAAAAAACTAGGCAGTGTAGTATGCAAAAATGGACTTGTGGCACTGACTAGCCTTATCCAAACTTGTAAAGCACTTGGCGAACACTGTCAGAAAGACAGTGTAAGAGATTCTGTTATGTTAGAAAAAGTTATGGACACAGTACCAGCACATACAGCAGGAAGAAGCAAATCTATTTTTTTGTTATTCTGCCACTGTCACGTGCTATCCAGTACAGGTAGGTTAACTGTTTAGGGTGATACTCAGTCTTAACAACTGAAATACGGGCTGCTTAACATTTGTTAAGATTGGTCTCACTCAATAGAAGCACTTAACTGACGACCACATTCCATTCAGTGCATCTCTTTTAATACTCTTTCCTGTTGCATCTAGATCAGAATATGTTTCCCTTTGTCTGACATAAAACCGTTCCAAAATGGTATCTGCCTTTGTTCTTTCCTCTCTCAACATTTACAAGGTAGAAAAACAACTAAGGATTTTCCTCTATTGGTGGTCTGAAATTTGATGTTATTTTTACATTCCTACATGCTTGCTTTTCTTTCTTTGAATTTTCCTCAGTAAATATAATACTTTGGTTCCTATCTTACATAGTTTGTAGCTTCCTCTTAGAAAATTTCCCACTTTTCTGTTTCATATGCATTAATCACATATGTCCCTCACCCTTGCTTGAAATCTCCTGTTTCTACACTGAGTTAGCCTAACCGATATTTTCCTATTTTATGTCAGTTGAATGTTCTTCTTTTATGTGTTTCTAAGTGTTATGTAGTTCGAAGTCCATCATAATTTCACACGTTTCACAAAATATTGTGTTCTGTGATTTCCATATTTAAGTGGCTGGTAGAGAGCTCTACTATTCTGTTACACTTCAGCTTTTTTTTTTTTTTTTGGAATGTTTACGGATGACTTAAGAACTCTGGCTTCCCACATTGCTCCTTCTTACCTGTGGCCACTATATCTTGAAGTAGCAACATGGAGACATGGACATACATCTTTACAAGATGGGACAGGCTTCTCCAGATAAGAAGACTTCATGGACACCTGGATTACAAGACCCTCCAATGGGAGGGGATGTTATCTGAGAGGCCTTAGTCCCTATGTGCTGGCATGATTCACTATAGGCCACTGTCTACAATTAGGTGCTCATACCCCCCCACATTTTAAGAATGGAAGCCAGTATCAGCCTTTCAGTATGCTTGATCCAGATTTCCATTCTACACACGGGTCCTAAATTGGTTTCAAAAAATGGCTTTCCAATCCAGAATATCAGCTAGTCCCTCAAACAGTAATGAGGTGAGCAAGAAAATACTAATGCTTTCTCTGTCCATTCTCCACATCCAAAAGTACTAAAGACATTAATTGAACTTGGGTCACTTGGTTCATAACCAGAACTCTATCCAGCTATACCAACAAAACTAACTACACTTTAACTTTTCAGTATTTTCCTTGGACCATACCCACACCACCCCTGCATGTACTATAAACTGTTCCTGTCCCATTCAACTTTTTTTTTTTTTTTTTTTTTATTTTAGTACACTATCCTTCCAGTGTGCCACCCACTCACACTCTGCCATTATCCACTCAATGACGCTGAAGGCTAAGCATTATTTTAAGTAAAAGTGGACTCCCCATGCCTCCCCTGTGACCACAGTCTTGCTTTCTCTGTTCTTTTGTCCTTATCTCCAGCTGAGTAATTCTTTACCTCCTCTTAGTTTTGCCTCAATACTTTTATTGTGACTGAAAGATAAATGTCTTACAACATGAAATGTTACTGGTATAGACTTACAAAATTCATATTCTTACTTTGTTCCTAACTGCACTTAGGTTCCTCTCCATTGGATCGCCTAAGATATGGCCCAGTACCACTCCTAAGTATTGCAGCCCTACCTTCTCCTTAATTCTCCAACCACTTTTACCCTCCCGCCACCTGATGTTACTATAAATTTCTTAGTTTTTCTACAATAAATGCCGAATACTTTCTCAAACCTTTTAATGACTGCTAATACTTGCTCCAGAACTACATCAATACTTTAGAAATATCGATAAACATTTGGAAACTGAAACGGCTCGCAAACTTCTTCATTTGAAACTCCCTCTCTTTGTTTTTTCTTCTATGAATACATGAGTAGTGTAAGCAAACCAGGGGATAGGGACCACTCTTGCCTAGTTTATTTGTGAATTTGTCACCCTTCAGTAGCCATGAGCCCATATCTGTCAGCAACTATAACCTTGGAGACCTTGACAAGCAATGCCTCAAAAAATAAAATAAAATCTGAACCCCTTCCTCCTAATACCTCATGTGTTAAACTCTAATCCACAGAACTAAATGACTTTTTTCTTTTAGAGTAACATTACTCCTAGACAACTCCATGTCACACAGGGAAATAGCCCTGAATGAAAATGTAGTGGTCCCGGATTGAATAAAAACCAGGCTAGTGGAGTTTGCAAGGATGGAGAGTGGCACCAAGAAGCCTTATCCTGAGGGTGCAGAGTTTGGTTTTATGCATTACTATCAATTCTTAGAGGAGGATTCAAGGTATAGTGTGCAGTATACAGACAGGGATTATTTGACGTCTCTTCCATGCAATGTTTGCATGATAGACGTCATAGTGCATGTTCAGGAATTCTCACAAACTTATGAGAGGTAACAGAAAGTTTTTGAATTTGTCAGTACATGTCATCACATGGGAGAAGTGGTAAATATTTAAAAATATCCATGATTTCATCCTGGATAATGGATTCTCACAATTGGATCTCACCTCTGCACTCAGTGAAAGAATGATCTAAGTACATCACAGGGTAGCTGGTTAACAGAAGGGTGCAGGGTGAAAACACACAAAGCAGATACAATCACACACACATTCTCACATACAAGATGGCTCCTGCTTTTTGTCCCACCCTGTTGTCTTTCTAAAAGAAAAAGCCATTGCCACTGCTCTGTGTACTCTGTATCTCCTACCCAATCACATTTCACCATTCTGCACTACTGCTGGCAGTACCTTATCCAAGCTCTCAGACAACAATACCTTGGCTACTCTGTTAATATAAATGTTAATTGGGGAGACTGGCTTGCTGACTCATTCTTTGCCTGAGAGACAGAAGTGCTATAGCCCATTGATTCCCTTATGGGTGCAGGTCAAGTATGGCAGATGTCATGCCATCAAGCATGTGGACAGACTGGGGTTTTTGGTTATGCTGTATTGTTTTACCTATGCAAACCCATTAATATGTTTATGGTTGGGTATGCACTGGATATTGCACACAGCTGTCATTTGCTTCTGCAAGAAACGTAAGCACACATATCCACACACTCTGCCCAAACCTTGAGGTAACTGTTTCTGTTGGCTTTGCTAGCTTCACAAAACAGCTCAATACAGCATAAAATCCTGGACATGCAGCACTCACTAAGGAAAATGGGCAAACTCAGAAACATTTATCTGCACATCCAATCAGCTGCTCCAATGCCTGACAGAACTGCTAAGCAGCCCCAGGTTATCTGGGGCATGATCATGGTCATCTCTGTCCCTCTGTGTGTGTGTGTGTGTGTGTGTGTGTGTGTGTGTGTGTGTGTGTGTGTGTGTGTGTGTGTGTGTGTGTGTGTATATGTATATATATATATATATATATATATATATATATATATATATATATATATATCATTACACCATGGAGCTGACCACCTGTCTGCACAGTTGTAAAGCAGTTTATTAGTCTTATTTTCCCCCATGTGACCTGTATAGTCCAACCCTCCTGGAAGCATAGCTTTGTTCCTGAAGAAAGACTATCACGTAAAGTTAAAACTTTAGCATTCATGTACTGCATACTACAAATAATGTCAAGTTTATCTTTTTCTTTCTATATACTGTAACTATTACAAACCTGCCATAAAAATTAAAGCAAGCCCTACCTTCATCATGTTTTTACTGTGTTTCACATACTTGAGACCTATTTCGTTAATGTGTGAGTTTTGTGATATGGTCCCACCATGATGTCCACTAATCATCTAGTTTCTATTAAAGTCTGCTCATTGGGGACTTACATTTCAAAAGAGTCTCAAGCAGTGCAAAAGGTGGGCTCTGTCTTTCTTTCTTCTACCTTACATTTCGGATGTCTTCTGAGTAGTCTCTCCCTTCTCATCTCATTAATTGCCTTTCCAACATGAGATGGAATGGAAAAGCTTGTTTCATTTCTAGTGTTTACCATGTGACCATACTATGCATCTCCTGAAATTGGACGGCACAGAAAACGCTTTCTGTCTCAATTCCTTATAATCTGGTCAGTTAGTATGCTCCTGTTTAACCCATGATAGAGGTCTATTAGCAATTCAGCTCCCAGGTCAAAGATCCACCCTCCCTATCCTTCTACTTTATATATTTGCTAACAGCTGAACTGGCCATCTGCCACTGTTACTCACTTGGGATAAACGTTCACCTGCAAAACTGAGTTTACTTTGAGATGTACATATGTGCTGCAATATCAGTTTCATTTATGAGGAAATAATGAACAGTGAAAAAAGTGTGCCAAGTCACACTTAACTGACAGACAATAGGCTTGTGAATATGCTGGTTATGCTTAGTGCAGGCTG
The DNA here is from genome assembly GCF_019279795.1 of Protopterus annectens. Classification (NCBI taxonomy): domain Eukaryota; kingdom Metazoa; phylum Chordata; order Ceratodontiformes; family Protopteridae; genus Protopterus; species Protopterus annectens. The sequence continues at coordinate 1,484,203,011 of NC_056728.1, read as the reverse complement.
TAGCAATATATGCAAGCACGTTTTTTACTCTCACCAACCTCTACCATAAAACTAAGGATTATGCAGTCAGCAAGAAATTTACTCAGTCTTAGTTATAATATCACTTTCCTGTAGAGAGTGCTTCAATCCTCCCCTCCCTATTGCCTCATGAGAAGTTGCCTGAAAAAACTATGTATCTTTTTTACCTCTTCTTGGGTCTAGCAGTGCTATCAAAGTGCTCAACAAAAATATCACACTTACCTCAAAAATATCACTTCACAACTTGATGTTTATTTTCAGAAACTGAACCTATCAACTTCTGTAAATTTGGGGCCTGTAACTATATATAAGGAGTACATTCAGAAGAGTTTTTACAAGACATCTACACCTACATCTATGAGGCATTTAGGATACAGTATGATATTGGATCTAGTGGGGGGGTTAACCTGGGTCTCAGCAAGTACACTTACATGAACTGGTTAGGTAGGAGTGGAGGATGTCATTTAATGCTGTGTTTATTATATAGGATCCAGATTTCTAAAGGAAGGATGTTCTATACTTTTGCGATGGCACTGGGGTAGATGGAGTCACTTTAACTATTCTTAATTTTGGATATTTCTACTAATGCTTTGTTGGTAGATCTTAGTGGACAGTTATTAATGTAGTGATTTAGTAGGCCTTGCAGGGCTGGAGTTTTATATGGGTGGTATAGGATCTGGTGAGCTAATGTGAGCTGATTATGTGAGTAAGTTTGGTAGTTCTAGACAGGACAGTTGTTTTAAGGCTAAACAATGGAGGAAACTGCAAGCTGAGTCAGTAGCAAACTTGGCTATTTTGTTATAACGGTTGGTTGGTTTGTTTAGGTTTCCTTTCTTTAGGTTAGTTACTATGGGAGAAGCATAAACTAGTGTGGAGAGTAGGTGGGTTTTTGCGATGGTGGCTACTGTTACTGGTGAGGTAGTTTTTGCATCTGGAGAGGGGGCAGAGTTTTTTATGGACTTTATTTATGGTTTATGCTATATGTTTGTCGAATGTCATGTTGTTATCTATAATAATGCCTAATAGCTTGTTCTGTAAGACTGGAGAGATGGTAGTATTGTCTGATGAGATTAAATGGTGGAATGGGGTCAGTGGCTTTTGAGCGATGAAATAGCATTAGTTGTGTCTTTTTTGAGTTAAGTATTTGTTGTGTGTTGGATAACCATGTTTCTATGGTGGAAAAGGATTCTTGGGTAATTTGCTGCAGTAGTTGGAGAGAGGGGCCAGAACAAATAAATGGAGTTGTTGGCGTACTAGACCAGATCGGTATGGAGTGTGGCTTTGTGGAGGTAATTGGTAAATATTGTGAAGAGAAAAGGTCCAAGGAGGGATCCTTGCAGGACACACAAGGTTACTGGCAGGAGATGAGATAGTGAGTTTTGTCATTTTACAGCTTGTTGTCAGTTAGATAGATAGTTATTGAACCATAGTAGAGTAGAGTTACTTAGACTTAGTTTATAGAGAGCAGTTTGAAGCTTAGGGTGAGAAACTGTATCAAATGTCTTGGAGAGATCAAGTAAGATAGATGAGACCAGGTTGCCATTGTTCCAATGTTGATTTACAGTGTTAGAAAAACTGGTAAGGGCTGTGGTAGTGCTATGGTTGGGTCAGAATCCATGTCGTGTGTTGTCCAAAAAATTATTAGTTAGGAGAGAGTTAAGGATTTGGGAATTAATGCATTTCTCTAGAATTTTTGACGGGGAGGATAATATGGTGATAGGCCAGAAATTGGATTGTTCAACTTAGTTACCTCCTTTATGTAGATATTATGCATGAAATTTTCCAGAGGGCTGGGATGTGTTGCTCTGAGATTGACCTATTTATTAGTAGGGAGACAGGGTATGAGATGGCTTAGGCTGCGATTTTGAGGTAATCTGCAGGGAGTTTATCGGCTGCTAAGGCAGTGGGTTTAAGTTTGGAAAGTATTTATAAATTGTTTTAGTTGGTACTGGTTGTAGGGTGAAACAATTTTATCCTGTTGCTAAGTTATAGGGGTCAGGGTGTCTTGTGGGAGAACCTATATTTGTGAGCTTTAGAATGGACTTGGTGAAGAATTGGTTAAATTGAGTGATGGTGTTGTCAAGGGTGGTATTGATATTTGGAGGTGCAATACTGGTTTTCCCAGGCTGTAAGATTTTATTAATTGCTGCCCAGAACTTTTGAGGGTTATATTTGTGTTTTGTTTTATATCTGAGTAGTGATTTTTCTTATCTATACATATTTTTGTTTTTTGGCCTTGTGCCCTAGTTCTAAGTACTTTTGTCTGTTTGTATCTGTTTCGTTGCGAAGCCATGCTTCCCATGCCTTGTCTCTATATTTTCGGAGAGTGTGAGTGCTTTTGGTGAGACAGGGAGCATAGTTGGACTTTGTCCTGACTATTCTAGTAGGGCAAGGTGATTTAGTGTACTCAAGAAAGTAGTGCTAAAGAAGTGTATGGCATTGTCAACAGAGAGATGTGAAAGAGGTGTCTAGTTACAGTGAGTTAGGGCAGTTATAAGGTCTTGGGGGTTGACATTTTTTTGTGTAGTAAATCTGTTGGACAGAGGTTGTTTTTGTGAGTTTAGCTTGTTGTCTAAGTATGAATGTAGGGAGGTGATCACTAAGGGTATCAGGTAGGGAACCAGAGTAGTGTGATAGATGTGAATGGTTTGTAAGGATCCTGACTAGAATTTGCTCTTTTTTTGATTGCTTTATCTGATCTAGTGATAGTATGGTTTAACTGCGAAAAAAACGTGTAGGTTTATGTGGTTAGTGGGGACAGGGGAGTTACAGGTAGACCAGTCTGTGTTAAAGTCACCTAGTATAATTGTTTCTTGGGGGAGGGTATGAGATGTCCAGTAGAGGATGGATTCAAAGGTAGTAATGTTATTCCCGGGGGGGGGGGGGGGGGATATAAGCAGCAATAATGTTTGCATACTTTTTTGAATTGACCTTTTGTTTGGCAAATAGAATTTCTGCATTGTTGAAGCTAGGGATTTAAGTTTCTATATTGCCTATATTAAGATTGTTGTGAGGGTAATACATCCACCTCTTTTACGTGTTCTCTCCTTTCTCAGAATGTTTTATCCTGTTGGTAGTAACTCATTATCCTTAATATGTGGCCGTAGCCAGGTCTTTGTGAGAACAACAATGTCAGGGAGTAAATTGACAGTGTTGCATGTAGTTCTGCTATTTTGTTGAGTATGCTTCTTATGTTAATATTGAGAATAAAGAGGTTGGATGGTTTTCTGAAAGAGTATATCGGGTGTGTTATTGGGTTGATGGTTGTGGTGGTGTTAGTTGTTGGGCCAGGATTTGAATGTATATCACCATCTATTATTAGTTTAGTTGCTATGTGAGTGATTAACAGTAGGTATCTAGAGAAATATGTATCCTATTGTAGGGAGGTTTGCTCTTTTGTGTGGTGTTGTGGGATTATATGTGGAGCTGTATCTATGTTTGAGGTGTTGAATAGAGATGGGGTGATTAATAGGCTGTGTAGCTTAGTTCCAGGGCAGGTTGGGTTGGCGGGGGATTGTGATTAATATCAGTTTGGGATTAATGTTGTAGTGATAGGTGGTGGTGTAAGCTAGGGTGAGAAGGATACTTAGTAGAAGACCTTTTATTGGTAACATTTTGTGCTTAAGGGCTGTTTAGTAGTGGCAGTAATCGAGAGTGAAGAAAGTAAAGAAGATGTGGTTGTCAGGTGGTGTAGGAAAGGGATGTAGTAAAGAGTAGTGGTGGGGAATGGGTGCTGTATTAAAGTATGTGATTTAGTAATAGCTGTGGCGGTACAGGTGAGTGTGTCTAGGATTATACTGTGGAATTGGTCGGTGGTGCTGGGGTGTGTGGTTTGGTTAAGTATAAATGTCTTTGAAGAGGGGGTGGGTAGGAATGGGGGTAAGGTAGAGGAGCAGAGTATGCCCAAGGGTGAACAGAGTGGGTTGGCCCAAGGTGAAGCAGAGGAAAAGAAAAGAAGAACAAATAATAATCAGCCAAGCAACAAAACACCAAGAGCAAATTGTACTTGAGCTGAATACAGCTTGACAGGTTAGAAAAAAAAAACATTAAACGAGAGATTTTTACTGGCAAAGGCTGTGTAGAGATTTAGAAGGAGGTCTATGCAGGGAGTTGGATCAGCAAATAGAGAGGGGAGAGAAAGAAGGATTGATGGTGAGCCCTCAGTTACAGCTACCAGATAAATTAAATATAGTTAACAATATAGTTTTTCATACAAAAACGTTTTAGTGAAATTGGTTTTGTATTAGAAGCTTTTAAAGGCTGTGGTGGGTTGTAGCACATCAGACTACCGGGGGAGCGAAATTCATGCTGCAGTGCATAAAACCATTGGTACAACCTATAAAAAATAAAAAGTAGGAATGATTAGAAGTGAGGGAAGGGATAAAGGGTAAAACAGTTTGGATAAGGATAATTATAATGCGATAATGTGAGCAGAGTGTCAAATACAAAAGCAGAATTCAAGCAATGCTCAGAGTGTAGCATAAGCTACCAGCAACAGTCTTACACCAGTTAAACAACATTAACATCTAGATGTAGCAGAACTATGTAAACTAAGTATAACATAATAGTTAACAGATAACAAATGGCATATCAGGCTGCATTCTCATCCATGCCAAATATGTTCCATGTTCTATTCTCTACTTAAATTGTTTGACCTCAACCTAACCACAGAGTTTTGACCTGATGCCTGCAGAATAGCAACTATGACTCCTCTTTAAAAAGGTCTTCCTCTGTAGACCTAGGTAAATACAGTCCCATTAGTCTCACCAGCTTTAGATGCTAACCAGTGGAATGTATCGTAGAAGAATATATTTATGTAAACATAGACAACTTAAATGATCTAGATATCACTCAATTTGGTTTGTAGTGAACAGATCTTGTCTTATGAACCTAGCAAACTTCTTTGAAAAAGTTACAGATGCTGTGGACAGTGATCACTCTGTGCAGGCTACTTCTCTTGATATGGCCATGGCATTTGACACTATCTTCCATCCTGATACAATTGAAAAGTTGAACAAACTTAATGTAACCTCCTACATAATCTGCTGAATTGCAGACTGGCTAGCCAACATATCTCATGTAGGGATAGTTGCTGATATCCTTTCTGAATGTAAACTTTTAACTATTTGGGGTACCACAGGTATCAGGGCTAGGCCCTCTCCTGTTTGTCATTTATTTTGCAAACAATAAAAACTGATATTCTTGAAATATGGTCAACCAAGTTTGTTGAGAATTGCAAGCTAGGCACTGTGTTAATACTGCTCCAAAAATGGCTGAAATATGCACATACCTCCTGTACTGAAAATGGTCTCCAGCTAAATATAAAAATGTTCAGTATAGTATAATTTGGAAAAAAGCTATTATCGTCTGTTATGTTATAAGTTGCATTCTTGCTCAAAGCAATGCAGTTACAGGAGACCCATGTACTTATGTGGACAACTATTGCTCATTCATTCACCATGTTTCCACCCTTGCCAGGAAATCACTGTATCTGGTCCAGTTAATTTACAAGCGAATATATTCAAGATCCAAGGAAGTAATCTTACCACATTACTCTTCCCTTATGAGACTTATCATTGAATATAAGCCCCTTTTGGTAAATACAAATTCAAGATTATCACTCAACTGAACCCCCCCCCCCCAATGAGTTGTATCCAAAACATTCAAAGGCCTTAAGAGCCTGAACTATTCCAATTGACTAGCGCAATCCTTCTTACACTTGGTAGTTTATTGACTGCTCTAAGGTGACCTATGTGTCTCTTTTTGAGCGATGAAGGACCCAGTCCTAGTTGACCCATTTCATTGCAAAACCTGTGGCTCTAAAGACACCCATGGTAGAGACCAGACTTCATATAAATAGATAAGACTCACTGGAGGGATAGGTTTCTAACAATGCATTTCCAGTCTATGGAATATATAACTACAGCAGGTCAAACAAAGTGCTACCTTTTCTGCATTTAAGGCTAATCTTGGGTTATCATGTATGGCCCTAGTTGATTTAAGAGGTGGGCACTATTAAATACTCATAAAGGATGGCAAGAATGTTTAAAGATGTCTGATTAAAGGTGTACATGGTTAGGGCTGTGGTTGTTTTCCTAGACTTGTTCCTATGTAATAATGAAAGAGGAGTAAGAGGAGGTGATTGATGATGAAACTATCTCTCTGTTGTGTTCTGTCTATCTGGTGATGAAGACTTAGGTTTCTGGTTCTAGTGTTAGCTGCACTGGGTGATATTTTAATATGTAGAAGGTCATAGGGCACCTGATCTGATGGCGTGATAAGCAAGGCATGGATCACTACTCAGGAGTCTATAAGACAAAGGGTATAGAGATAGGGCTTCTAGCCTCTCCTGGTGACTAAGGATCTTACAACCAGGGATTTATTTCATTATGAACCTTTAGGGGTTTTACAACTTGTTGATATGTCATGGAAAGTTTATCAAAAAAGGAGCATTTTACTCTAAGATTAATCTAATCAGTGCCGAATACAGGAGAATAATAACATATTTTGATCTGTTTCTGTTAGCTGTGCTATATTTAAGGATTTCTTGACTACAGTTGCCAAGCAATAATCAAAACAGAAGCAACTATTAGCACAAATGCCTAAGTCTGTGGCTACCTTTATATTTAGTAAGAATGTTATATATAGAGTATGCTGTGAGCAATTATGGTTTTCTGAAAGTAATAATAGTACATTTTTATTATTCAATTTAAGTCCATTATCTGTACATCAGGAATTAAACAGTGTAAGCTTTTTATAAAGGGTATAGATATCTGATGATTTTTCTTTGTACAGTTACATCTGGTTTGCAGTCCTCTGGCAATTTGGTTAGCTGGTGATTCTGGTTAACAGTTCTGAGACCAAATAACTAGATACTAAAATGGCATCACGGCAGTAGTCTGTCAGGATCAGGGAACATAACCTGTGGCTAAGCTTAGGTTGCACAATTTAAGTATTGTTTCATGATTGTTGTTGTTTATTAAGCACCCAGGTATTTTGACAGGACCCATGGAGAAAGTGTTTTTGATCTTTGATATCAACTTAAGAATTAGTTCTTTAGTGAGATAGGAGGAGTATGTGAGTCTGAGATAAGTGGTGTTTGAAGAGAGTTTCAGGAGTGAAGTTTACATTGAACATATTTGCTACTATATTTGCAATCTGATTTGGGCACCAGCAACATTAAGTGTCATTGTTCAGTTTTTTATCATAGCTTAAGAAAGGCTTGTATATATCTTTCACTTCAAAAGGGAATCTCTGTGTGTGGGTTGCTTCACTGATCCTTACAATGATTTTCAATTTAATGAGGGCATTGTTGTACTATCCTCATTCTGGTGAGTTGTAGCATTATTTTTACAGTTTAAGAATTTGTTTCCTCTTGTTATAATGTTTATTTATGCCAGTTGACCAACATGGTGGTTTATTTTTAAATTTCCCATTATATTTTGCTAATGTTGGGATTGTTTGATCTATACATTTGTTTAATTAGGGAAAAGGCGAACTCCTTAGTGGAGTTGGTTATTGTGTTTAGTCAATGCTGGTGATGCCATGGGTAAATTTACAGATTTTATCCTTTAATTATATAAGATTCACCATTTTGAAGAAAATTAATATAAAGAACTTGGTTACAGGGGAATTGTAAATGGAGCAAACATCACAAGTCTATGGTCTGAATTACCTGGTGATGGAAAGACTAGAATAGCGGAACTGGAAGAGACAATATCTGACAGGACCATATCAATAATCTTTTGGCTTCTAGTAGATTCAACAACTATTTAATCCCAGAAATTCCTGTTTATCAAATCCCAACATTTCTGGGCATACTGCATACTAGTGATATAAGTGATCTAGTCTTGGACAGGGTAATTTCAATCACCTGCTGTAGTTATATGGAGTTGATGCTCATAAGAATTTTTTCTAAAACTCTTAGAGATCTGCCACAATCACATAGGAAAATGGTGAAGTTTCTGAAACATGCTATATATCAGAAATGTGTCCATTGCAAAGTGAAGTTCTAGAAGCTCCATTTGTGGGTCTCTGGGTATAAGTTCATAGGTTCATAGGACAATACTAGGCTATTGGCCCAGGGGCCCCTGTAAGCCTAGCCAAGAATTTCACCCATGCTCCCACAAAGTCAGCACATATTTTCCCTGTCCAGCAGGTAGGATCTCAGGGGTATATTTCCTATTTCCCATCCAGTCATCCAGATTCCTTTTAAAGAGGGCTAGTGAGGTACTCTGCTTGACATGGACAGGGAGTTTTTTCCACAGATGGGGGAGGTGTTGGAACATAAATCTGTCCCACCAACAAGTTCTATTAATGTCACAGACCAGGTTGAGGCCTTGTGTGTGGGCTGCGCGAGTGAAGTTTGACTTACAGATATGCAACAACTCCATCAAGAGTGAGTCTGAGACAGCCTTGTATGCCAGACACAGGTCACCTCTGAACAGTTTATATGAGACTAAGTAGAGGGACAGGGCTTTTAGCTTATCTGTATAGGATAGGTGTTTGGGACCCTGAATTTTCCTGGTCAGGAACCTCTGTGGTCTCTCCAACTGCTGCATGTGCTTGAAAGGTGGATGCCGAGGGAAGCATTCTACTTGATAATGGGTCTGATAAGGGAGGAATACAGGGATGTTATGCTTTCCTTGTTCCTGGATGAAATACCTTTACTTATGAGGTGGACTATGTAGAAAGCCTTCCATACAATGGAGGCAATGTGGTGGCCAAGTCTCTCACAACTGATTGTGTGCTTAGTATGTTGTTATTAATGTGATAATTAGTGGGGATGCCATTTTCCCCAAAGGGGACTATGATGCATTTCTTGGCATTCAGTTTTAGCCCATGCTTCTGGCACCAGTCATTACTTTGGGTAAGGCCTTCTTGGAGGATGTTCACATCACTAGGGGAATTTATGTCAGTACCCAGCTTGCAGTCATCTGCACACTTTGTCAGCCACAGACCACTGGTTTTGGCTTGCACCTCAGAAAAGTATATTCAAAATAGTAGAGGCCCCAAGACTAATCCTTGAGGTATGTCACTTGTTACTGGTTTACTACTAGAGGTTGCTACCTCTATTTTGACTGAGTGGACTCTATCAGTGAGCCAGTTAGCTACCCATCTGATAACATACAGGTCTATGGCTAGCTGGGAGACTTTATCTATTATGCCCAAGTGGGGAATAGTATTAAAGGCTTTGGCTAGGTCATGGAAGGCGATGTGCACTGCCCTCCCATCATCCATGGCTCTGGCGACTGTTTCGAAGAAGGCGACCAAGTTTAACAGGCATGATCTCCCTTTGACAAAACCAAACTGTGTGGGATCAAGTGTTTGGAGGTTGCCAATGTCCTTGTTTATAAGGTCCATGATAATGTGTTCCATGGCCTTGCAGATTGGGCTAGTTAGGCTGATGGGCCTTTAATTGCCTGGGTTGGTGGATGCTCCACCTTTGTGTAGAGGGATGACAGTGGCTGTCTTCCATTCTGCTGGGATGAAGCTGGTGCACAAGCTTTGTTTGAATTTGGTGTCTAGTGGTACTGAGGGCTGTTGCCTGAGTTCATGTAGGACACAGCCTAGGGATGTTGTTGGATCCCATGGAGGCTGTATTTTTTGCCTTTGAGAAGGCATTAATGACCTGCTCCCTGGTGATGAGGGGAAAGGGACAGGTGCTGGGGATGTCCTGGTTTACTAATGGGGGACAGAGGGATGGTGTTTTCTCTGAACTTGTCTACCAGTAGGTTGGCTATATCTATGGGCGTTTGTGTATTTGGTATTCTTGTCCACCAATTCAGAGCAGATTTAGGAGTTACCTTTGAGACTACGGACATATGCGAAGAATCCACATATAAATTGTCTGCTGAAAAACATGTAGATACCAGTAAGTCCTCATCACCTTCAGACAGTGAAGATGTAAAACCTAAACATGGAGGGAGTGCTTGCTTTCCATTTAAACCCTGTGTTTGCAAATATGCATAGATGAACTTATTTCAGATACAGAAGCTCCTCAAGATTTGGCAATTTCTTATTGAGAAGAGTCAACTTAATGTGGTCCAAATTTAGTGATAGATGAAGGATGTCCATTAGAATGAATCTGCCTAAAAAGATAATTTGAGTGAGTGAAGACTTTTGTCAGTATACAGAAATTCTTGAATAAGAGATACTGTCTATCCCTTTTTCAAAACAAGTAGGACCATCAATCATCTCATTGTCTTTGGAATGACACCAGCTATTAAGCCAATTGTCAAAGGCAGTTATCTTTTCTTTATAACAAGACATCAGTGTTGTTGAGGGAAGCATTCCACTCAGGACCAGAGCATTACCTGCATCCATCATATGCACAGAAAGTCCTATCATGTCTCTGCGTGTCTCTCAGAGTTTTCCTCCTCACGTCATCCACTCCCACATGAACGTGTACCATGTCAAAGTCATACTTGTTTTGGAACGTTTAATAAAGACTATTGTAATTTTGGTGATCCTGGCATTTAAAAGACAGCTGACAGTAATCCCATCCTTGTCAGACTTGGTGTGTGGGGAATCTGTATGCTTAATAATGGATTCACCAGTTACAAAAACATTAATGTCAGAAGACAGATTATGAATATTTGGGAGGGAATTGACTGTTGGGGACTTGTTGAAGTAGGTTGCATAGAGCAGATTAGCTGAAAGACATCCATTGCCGCCTGTTCTTGAATGTTCTATGAGGGTATGGTGAGGATATTTTTTGACATCTGAGTATGGCATTCTTGTGTATTCTTTATAAGAATGTGGTAGTGGTTGAAGTGAGGGTGTGTCTATGTGATGCTCACTTTATATTGTTAATTATGAGAGGGATGTTTCTATATGAGTTATGTGTTTGTGCCTCTCACAGAGACAGATTACTGTGTTAAGTTGGATTTGATTGTAAGGGAGGATAAGGCAGTTACTATTCTGCCTTATTATACCAAGTGCTGGGAGTCTGGTGTTAGATGGGAGACACATTATCTGCCCACCATATTGTCTGGACTTCATGTGACAGCTGTAAATGCATAAAGGATGGGCTGGTGGAGTATTATCAGAATAGTACATTAAGTGCCAGCAGAATAACATGTAGAATGACATGTAGTAAGCTGAATCTCCCAATGCAGCTAGACATAAATCAGAGCTTTATACCTGCTGGACACTGATAGTTTGGAATGAGGGTTGTGTCAAATATGACACAGAAAAAAAATAAAGTTTGAAGCTCACTTTGTTATTTTATGCTATCCCTCGCTATGCAAAGCAACAGAAGCAACAGATAGAAATATTTATAGCTTATCTTCATAGTAATCTTTGGTTCTGTGCTTCCAAGTGCTGTTGTTGTTGTCATTGTTGTTATTATTAATATTATTATTATTTTGCCCATCAAGCTGACATTGCTGCTCTGATGCTGTTTCTTAATATGGGTCTAAGTCATTTCCGCAAATGACCACATTGTCAAACAGCAGTGCATCAAAAATAAAGCCTGCTGAACCCCCCCCCACTCCCCCTGTTAACTATATATAACAAATCTGAGATCATGCTACAGTGGGGGAAAGGGCAAATTTCCTTATCCCACCATAACAAGATCTCAGTCAGAACAGTTCAAAGGACTATTTCAATGCAGTGCCGTTCGACAATGTGGCCATTCGCAAAAATGACATACCCCGAGATTCATGAAGCTCGGTGCAAGCATGGCGCTAGGCTTGCGCCGACCATGCGGTGTAGAGATGGTGCAGTAGCGCCATATGCATATTAATGAAGGCACGCTGCCACCACATCCACATGCATAGGAACTGTGCGTGAGTGCATGGGGCGTGTCAAAGTGCCGCACGGAGGCGTGGACATGTCACTGTTTACATGCAACCTAAAATGCTGAATATTACAGCCTGCCTCCAATAGTAATCACACCTGTCAGTGTCCGTGGATACTGAAACGTATGCAAAGCATGCAAGACAGTTTTGCAAACACAAAAATAAGAAGCAAACACAAATGCAAGTAGCTGAATATTGAGTCCCCATCCCTCGAACAAATGACACGAAGGCACACTGCCACCACATCCACATGCACAGGAACTGTGCATGAGTGCATGGGACGTGTCAAAGTGCCGCACGGAGGCGTGGACATGTCACTGTTTACATGCAACCTAAAATGCTGAATATTACAGCCTGCCTCCAATAGTAATCACACCTATCAGTGTCCGTGGATACTGAAACGTATGCAAA